>NW_025145737.1:0-1301 GCF_004010195.1 Chiloscyllium plagiosum | reverse complement strand
GAAAAGCACAGCAGGTCAGGCAGCATCCGAGGAAACAGGAGAATTGACATTTCGGGCATAAGCCCTTCATCAGGATTCTAGACACTTAATGCAGCAAAGACTATGGATTCTATAGATAGGGAAAGAAGCATAGCTAAGTTGTTAAATGAATATTTTGCATTTGTATTTACCCAGGCTGTGATGCAACAGGAAGCTCGACCATTAGAAAAGTTCAAAATTGGTAAGAAAGAAATGTTCACTCAACTATCAATATTAAAGTTGACAACACACCAGGTCCAAATGAAATTCATCTGATGATATTGAAGCAAGTTAGTATGGAAATTGCAGGAACATTGCTCGTAATTTCTTCACCTCCGCTAGAGCAAGTGGCAAAGGTTTGAAGAATTGCATTAAATCCTTATTCAAGAATGTGTATGTGCATAAGTCCAGCAATTAGAGAACATTTAGAAACAATTATTCAGGACAGAGTGAGCAGGCACATGAAAAGAAAAGTCAGTTCTTCAAGAAGGGCCAGCATTGTTTTTTCAAAGCAGAAATTGTATTTGATTAACTTGCTGGTGTTTTAAAAAGGTACAAGGAAGCATTTGTGTGGTACACGTGGCTTTACAAAGGGCATTTGAGACAGTGCCGTATAAGAACCCTTTAAGAAAGACTGCATTTCATGAAATAAAAGGGACAGTAGCAGCAGGGATACAAAATTGAATGAGTGATAGGAAAGAGAGTAAGTTCATTTATGAGGACAGACTGGAGACATGGGACTGTTCCCCTTGGGGAGGGAAGAAAGCTAAGAGCTGATGTTATCACAATGTGCAAATTCATAAAAGGTCTAGATGAGGTAGATAGTGAGAAACTGTTCTGGCTTGCAAAAGATTCGAGAAGGAGAGGACACAGATTAAAAGTCTTTTGCAAACCTAGCAAATGTGACGTGAGAGAAAACATTTTCACACAACGTGTTGTTCAGATCGGGAATGCGCTAACTGGAGGTATGGTGAAGGCTGAGTTGATTGAGGCAATCAAGGGGGCACTGGATGTATATTTGAATCAAATCAAAGCATTATACGAGGGATTGGAAAAAAGGCAGAAGAATTGCATCACATCATAATGCTCGTTGGTGTACCGATGCAGACACAATGGGTAAAATGGCTTCCTTTTGCACAGTAACAACTCCCTGATTTTGTGGATGCTGGCTGTATTACACAATTCTTCTAGCTAAATCGGAAGCATCTCACTGGCCAAGCTGTTCCAATATTCCGAAAGAAGGGAAAGAAGGAATCCTGAAGAATGGCTTATGCCCGAAACGT
>NW_025145736.1:0-1301 GCF_004010195.1 Chiloscyllium plagiosum | reverse complement strand
CCCTGGTGGTGGGGTCCGTTTGGAGGTGGTGGAGAGTGAATTCCATCGGCCGAGACATCGAAGAAGTTGAGCGCTGAGTCGGAGGGGCAGAGCTAAAGGCCGCAACCTCCGGGATCATAGCAGAATTGGCCGTGGATCAGGTCCGGACTCTCGAACAGCAAGTCCAGACCTTAGAGAATCACATTGACGACCTCGAGAATCGAGATCGTCGAAAAAATATTTGTTTGCTGGGCCTTCCTGAACGGGAGGAGGAAGGCCAGCTTACAGTGTTCCTCGAGCAGTGGCTTCCACAGCTGTTAAATCTGGAGGCTGGATCAGGCCAGGTAAGGGTGGAATGGACCTACTGGGTTGCAGTGCATGGGCCCGGCTCGAACCAGCGCCCCCGCCCGGTCCTGTTCCGGCTGCAGATGCTCTTGGAAGCTTCCAGAAATCTTGGGAAAGATCCCCAAGCCATGATTTATAAAGGTTCCAAGATTATGTTATTTCAGGACTTTTCCCCAGCTTTGGTCTGAAAGAGGAAGGCGTTTGACGAAGTGAAGAAGCGTTTAAGGGACTTAAACATTCAGTACTCCTTGCGCTACCCAGCTACACTACGCTTCAGCCATGAAGGGGCCGTGTATAACTTCGGATCACCAGAGAAGGCCAAGGAACTTTTGGACTCTCTTAGATAAATTATAAGAGTTAGTTGATGTTGTTTTGCCCTCCCCCCACCCCAGTTTACTCCTTTTTTTTCCTTTCATTACCTTACTTTTTAATATTATCTCCGGGGGGTGGGAAGAGGGGTTTATTTATTTATTCTTTACTTAGCGATTTTCTTCCCCTTTTTTATATATATATATATATATAGGCCAGGGGGTCTAGTTAATTTGGATGGGGGGAAGGTGGTTACCTTATCCTATTTTATCTTTGTCCTTAGGAGCGGGGTTGTTTTCCCCTTTTATTCTGTATTACTAGATTTAATTATTATTTGCTGAGACTGTAATTTTATAGTCATATATGTTCATATATGGTATTAATATTACAAAATATATCCAGGTGCTGGTGTGGGTGGGGAGGGGTGGGGGGTAGGGTACTCATTGTTAACATTTATTGGATAAAGAACACCTGAAATTATGACAGGAAAGATATTATTTTCCATTCTCTCTTTCTGTGCAAGGAAAAACATTTTGGTAAACTGGGTGGCTGAGGGCCCTCATGGACTTTCGAGTTGGCACAGAATAATTATGGAATATACTCCCCCTGACTTCCTTACAAATATGGTGCACCAGGAAAAAAAATGAATTACTCCATAAAATATGGCA
>NW_025145735.1:0-1301 GCF_004010195.1 Chiloscyllium plagiosum | reverse complement strand
TCAGTCCACATGCGTACCACACTCTGTGTAAAAACTTGTCCCTTGGGTTCTTTTTTATTTTGTTCCTCCCTAACCAGAAACAGATGCCCTCTTGTCCTCGATTCCCCAACTTTGGGAAATAAAAATTGAAGCATTCAACCCAATGCACTGCTCTCATGATTTGATAAGATCTACACTTCTATAAGAACCCCCTCAGTTTCCTACGCTGAAATAAGTTGTAACCTGTACAAATTCTCCCTATAACTTCGACATTTTAGCCCAGGAAACATATTTGTAAATTTGTTCTACACTCTTTCTAGTCCAATAGTATCCTTTCTAGAGCAAGGTGAATAAAAATAAACACAATACTCCAAATGCAGCCTTATCAACATCCTGTACAACTGCAACATAACGTACCAACTGCTATACTCAATGCGCTGATGAAGGCCCGCGTGCCAACAGATTTCTTCACTGTCCTGTGTATCTGTGACTCAAATTTCAGACAACCGTGCACCTGATCTCCAACGTCCGTTTGTTCCACTACACTCCTTAAGACCCCCTTATTCATCATTAAACTGCTACCTGGATTTGACTTTCCAAAATGCAAGACGTCACACTTACCTACATTAAACCCCATTTGCTATTTCGCAGGCCATTTCCCCAGCTGATCAAGGATTTTCTGCAATTTCTGATAACGTTCCTCACTGTAAACGATGTCTCATATCATCTGCAAACTTACTAACCTTGTGTTGTGCACTCTCGTCCAAATCTTCGATATAGATAACAAACAGCAATGGTCCCAGCACAGACTCCTGAGGCACTGCACTAGTCACAGGCTACCACTGCGACAAGCATACCTCCACCATAGCTATTTGCTTGCTAACTTTAAGTCAATTGTGTCGCAAATTTGCCAATTCACCTTGGATTCCATGAGATTAACCTTCTAGAGTGGCCTACCATGTGGAACCTTATCAAAAGCCTTACTGAAATCCATATAGACTATGTCCACGACTTTGCCCTCATCAACCTTCCTGGTCACTTCCTCAAGAAACACTAACAAAATTCTAAGGCATGATCTGCCAATCACAAATGCTGACTGCTGCAAGTCAAACTCTGTCTTTCCAATTGCATGCACATCTTATCTCTCAGAACCTTCTCAAGCAGTTTACCGAAAACAGATGTGAAGCTTAATGGTCCATATTTCCCAGGCTTTTCTTTGCAGCACTTCTTGAATAAGGGCACAACATTTGCTACCGTCCAGTCTTCCAGACCTTGGCCCCTGAACTTTATTCTCTCCCCTCTTGGATATATCTGGTCAGAAC
>NW_025145734.1:0-1301 GCF_004010195.1 Chiloscyllium plagiosum | reverse complement strand
TGTTTGTTCTGGATTGGAACATTCAGACCCAGTTTTAGTACTAGATTGGGACATTCAGACCCAGTGTTTGTACTAGATTGGAACATTCAGACCCAGTGTTTGTTCTGGATTGGAACATTCAGACCCAGTGTTAGTACTAGATTGGGACATTCAGACCCAGTGTTTGTTCTGGATTGGGACATTCAGAGCCAGTGTTTGTACTAAATTGGGACATTCAGACCCAGTGTTTGTACTAGATTGGGACAATCAGACCCAGTGTTTGTTCTGGATTGGAACATTCAGACCCAGTGTTTGTTCTGGATTGGGACATTCAGACCCAGTGTTTGTTCTAGATTGCGGCATTCAGACCCAGTATTTGTATTAGATTGGGACATTCAGAGCCAGTATTTGTACTAAATTGGGACATTCAGACCCAGTGTTAGTACTAGATTGGGACATTCAGACCCAGTGTTTGTAATAGATTGGAACATTCAGACACAGTGTTTGTTCTAGATTGGGACATTCAGACCCAGTGTTTGTACTAGATTGGGACATTCAGACCCAGTGTTTGTTCTGGATTGGGACATTCAGAGCCAGTGTTTGTACTAAATTTGGACATTCAGACCCAGTGTTTGTACTAGATTGGGACATTCAGACCCAATGTTTGTTCAAGATTGGTATAATCAGACCCAGTGTTTGTTCGAGATTGGCACATTCAGACCCAGTGTTTGTACTAGATTGGCATTCAGACCCAGTGTTTGTTCTAGATTGGGACATTCAGACCCAGTGTTTGTTCTGGATTGGAACATTCAGACCCAGTGTTTGTACTAGATTGGGACATTCAGACCCAGTGTTTGTACTGGATTGGGACATTCAGACCCAGTGTTTGTTCTGGATTGGAACATTCAGACCCAGTATTTGTACTAAATTGGGACATTCAGACCCAGTGTTTGTACTAGATTGGGACATTCAGACCCAGTGTTTGTACTAGATTGGGACATTCAAACCCAGTATTTGTATTAGATTGGGACATTCAAACCAAGTATTTGTTCTGGATTGGAACATTCAGACCCAGTGTTTGTTCTAGATTGGGACATTCAGACCCAGTGTTTGTATTAGATTGGGACATTCAGAGCCAGTGTTTGTACTAAATTGGGACATTCAGACCCAGTGTTTGTTCTGGATTGGAACATTCAGACACAGTGTTTGTTCTGGATTGGAACATTAAGACCTAGTGTTTGTTCTGGATTGGAATATTCAAACCCAGTGTTTGTACTAGATTGGGACATTCAGACCCAGTGTTTGTTCGAGATTGGCACATT
>NW_025145733.1:0-1301 GCF_004010195.1 Chiloscyllium plagiosum | reverse complement strand
AATATCACTTCGACACTTGGCATTAATATTGATTGTGAGAATACCGTTACAAGTGCTTTTGGCTAGCCAACCATTCAGATGGGGCGAGGTGACATAAGCTAATCGCCTACGACTATTTAATTCCAACTTATACCCTGATTTCCATATTGAAGTCGTGATGTATTTCTCGGAATAACCAGGGCCGAACTTTAAAGTGTGTCACTGGATGTAGCACGTTGTCTTCGACGTTAGGTCCATGACTCCTATTGCTACCATGATCGTCATCCACAGAGAAACATTCTCCGAAGGCAATTAGATATTTCCTACAGATTCTTTGCAAGAGGAATACAAGCACTCCCTATTTCTGAACTAGTTTATCCTAGTGGCTGACCAAGTGGCAAGTAGCACGTTGACATGCGTCGAAACTGTGGACATATTTTGGGCAGTTTCTTTGGTGAGTATACTCAAAATATTGTCTGATGATCTTTGCTGGTTTCATTGGAAAACGATATGCTGAACCACCAACCTTTAAACATACATGATGAGGCTCTGGCTCGTAGGTGGAAATCGTACATTTGAATGAAGTTGTCACTTGAATGCAGACGATGGAACAAACTAAATCCCAAAAGATTTTATCGATTACACCTTTCATAAAACATATTGACTCGGAGTTATCCTTTTAGGTCTGAATGCCTCTGACAACGGTAAAATATAAATTATTATTCTGCTGCCTGTGTGGGGGGCTCTAACTATGCATGTATACGAGGAGACATGTTTGTTCGTGTCACATATTCCCTTTTCATAAACATGCTTGTTGAAGATCTACGAACGTGAATATTCCGAGGAGTAGTCACGATATTCATCACCTTTACAATGGCCAGTTCAGATATGTCTTCCATAGATGTTACATTTCCGAAGCACAGTTCGACGACAAAGAAATGGTTGTATATGATGTCTCTCTCTGTTCGTGCCCTTGCGTGCAGGTGTCGGCCCTCATTGATATTCTCTTTCGAACTCGGATGAACACAGAATAAATCCTACCCTGGAGTGATACCTGGCTTGATGAACCAGAGCCTTTGTACTTGCATTTTGGCACTAAGGTGGTCAGTCATTGACAAGAGGGTTCGAATGCTCTTTTTAGAAAAGGCAAACGATTATTGCACTCGAACGTAGCTAAGATTCACAAGCAAGACGAAATTGTCCACAGGTTAGTTCACGGCGAAACACATTTGAGTGAGTCCTATATCAAATGCATGATCGTAAGAGAAGATGAGGACGACTGACTCTCTTACCACGGTACAGCAAGAAGTTGGCGGGCTATT
>NW_025145732.1:0-1301 GCF_004010195.1 Chiloscyllium plagiosum | reverse complement strand
CTCAACTCCAGTTTGCTGTCTTTTCACCATAACTTGTCATACAAAGACAGAGGCTACAAGACCAGGTCAGAGACTAAACATTCTGCAGTATCTCACCTCTTAATTACCCAAAGCCTGTCCACCATCTTCAAGTCCCATGAATAATGGAATATTCCCCACTTGCATGGATGAGTACAACTCCAACAGCACTCAAGAAGCTTGACAGCATCCAGTACAAAGCAGCCACTTGATTGGCACCACATCCATAAGCATCCACTGCCTTCACTACAGACACTCAGTATGTGTACCATCTACAACATGCACTGTAGAAATTCTCATAAATTACTTAAACAACATATTCCAAACCCATAATCATTCCACTAGAAGCAGAAGGCAGCAGATGCCTGGGAACATCACCCCTCTGAGTCACTCACCATCCTGACTTGTATATTTGTATCACTCAGCTAAAATCCTTCAATTCCCACGGTAGTGGCCTTATGGGTCTACAGGGGCTGCTGTGGATTAAGAAGACTACCACCTTTTCAGGAGCAGCTAGGAACAGGCAATAAATGCTGGTCCAGCCAGTGGATCTCACATCCTGTGAGTTAATGAAGAAAGGTCTGAGCTACTGCTGCAGCGCTCAAGTGTTTGGGTGGTTGCTGTTGGTGCTGCTAATGAAGCAGCAACACCAGCTGTCAGATGATGCTTCATTACTTTGGAACCATAACCCTGCGAATAGAATTGGCTACCACTACCTGGCCGGAGGGATTCAAGCATTGTGCAAGTCCTGTATCGAATTGGATCCAGACTCCTGACATTGATATTGACCAAAGGTTTTTTCGTGGCCTTCTCAATACCCTAAGCATTTAATTAAACATTTCCATTACCATCCTTCTCTAGACTAACCCATTAAAATGTACTTAAATGTCTAACTCCGCAGACCTCTGACATGGCCTCCTGCTCCAGTAAGCAGACAGCTGCATTATCTTTACCACTCATGTCCAGTGTGCTACCCTCTAAATTAGACATTGGGCAGGATCATATGGATCCTGATATTTCCCGCCTCATCTTCAAGAGCTAAGGGTGAATACACCTCCACTTTGTAACCATTGAATGCTCAGTGCGGCATAAACTGGCTGAAGGAATGATTTCCATTCTTGCCTGAGCAGTAAGTCCCAACACAGAGAGTTGCTGGCAATTCCTTGGTTAGTCCCAGAGCATGCAGATACCCAATTCCTGCACCAGCCCCATGTAAGATAGGAGAGAATTCACTGTGTGCAGGGTAGGTAGCAGGCAGGCCACTTATTAGATTTTCTGAGTTC
>NW_025145731.1:0-1301 GCF_004010195.1 Chiloscyllium plagiosum | reverse complement strand
CTCCCGGTCTCAGTACTATCTCCGGGTCTCAGTGTGATATTCCGGTCTCAGTGCGATCTCCCGGTCTCAGTGTGATCTCCCGGTCTCAGTGCGATGTCCCGATCTCAGTGCGATCTCCAGGCCTCATTGTGATCTCCCGATCTCAGTGCGATCTCCCGGTCTCAGTGCGATCTCCCGGTCTCAGCGTGATCTCCCGGTCTCAGTGTGATCTCCCGGTGACAGTGTGATCTCCCGGTCTCAGTGCGATCTCCCGGTCTCAGTGTGATCTCCCGATCTCATTGCGATCTCCCGGTCTCAGCTTGATCTCCCAGACTCAGTGTGATCTCCCGGTCTCAGTGTGATCTCCCAATCTCAGTGTAATCTCCCGGTCTCAGTTTGATCTCCCGGTCTCCGTCTGATCTCCCAATCTCTGTGCAATCTCCCGGACTCAGTGTGATCTACTGGTCTCAGTGTGATCTCCCAATCTCAGTGTGATCTCCCGGTCTCAGTATGATCTCCCGGTCGCAGTGTGATCTCCCGGTCGCAGTGTGATCTCCCGGTCTCAGTGCGATCTCCCGTTCTCAGTGCAATCTCCCGGTCTCAGCTTGATCTCCCGGTCTCAGTGCGATCTCCCGGTCTCAGCTTGATCTCCCGGTCTCTGTGCGATCTCCCGGTCTCAGTGCGATCTTCCGTTGTCAGTGTGATCTCCCGGTGTCAGGATGATCTCCCGGTCTCAATGTGATCTACCAGTCTCAGTGCGATCTCCTGGTCTCAGTACGATCTCCGGGTCTCAGTCTGATCTTCCGGTCTCAGTGCGATCTGCCGGTCTCAGTGCGATGTCCCGATCTCAGTGTGATCTCCAGGCCACATTGTGATCTCCCGATCTCATTGCGATCTCCCGGTCTCAGTGCGATCTCCCGGTCTCAGTGCGATCTCCCGGTCTCAGCGTGATCTCCCGGTCTCAGTGTGATCTCCCGGTGACAGTGTGATCTCCCAGTCTCAGTGTGATCTCCCGGTCTCAGTGCGATCTCCCGGTCTCAGTGTGATCTCCCGGTCTCAGTGCGATCTCCCGGTCTCAGCGTGATCTCCCGGTCTCAGTGTGATCTCGCAGTCTCAGTGCGATCTCCCGGTCTCAGGGTGATCTCCCGGTCTCAGTGTGATCTCCCGGATTCAGTGTGATCTCCCGGTCTCAGTGTGATCTCCCAATCTCAGTGTGATATCCCGGTCTCAGTATGATCTCCTGGTCTCAGTGTGATCTCCCGGTCTCAGTGTGATCGCCTGGTCTCAGTCCGATCTCCCGGTCTCAGTGTGACCTCCCGGTC
>NW_025145730.1:0-1301 GCF_004010195.1 Chiloscyllium plagiosum | reverse complement strand
GAAAACCAGAACATGCAAACTCTACACAAACATATGGCCAAGGATGGAATCAAACCCAAGTGCATAACACTGTTAGACACAAGTCCTAATCACTGATCCTCTGTTCTCAATGCCCAGCCACCATGTTCAAGAGGTCTATGTAGCTATTCATTGGTTCTCTTGTCCAGATACTAATTTATAATTCATATCGCTTTTATTGTGCCCGGAATTTTGAGATTTGTCTCAAAGTTAAGAAGAAATCGAGGGCAATTAATATGAGAAGTTGAGAGAATAGAAAACACAGTAAATTTAAATTAAAGACTGTGAGAAACAAAGCTCACTTACTTCAATAATTTCAGCCCAAGACAAGATCTGAAGCAATCGGTTTGCTCATTAGACGCTTGCAAGCGTGGTGCCTGGAATAAGGCACGCAGAGTTTAGCAAATAAATATCTTATATAGGATTCACAACTCCAAACACGGTATCCATTACTATTGTTTCTCTCTTGCCTTATCCGGCCTTGTGCATAACAAAGTACAAGTTTTACTTGGCCATTTCACCACATCCTGCTGTGGCCCATTGTTAGGTATATCCTCCATCACTACTATCTAAATCCCCGACTTGTGACATTTGCTCCCTTTCCCTAACCATATTGATCATTATGACCTTTTAATTGGGGTTTGTTTTTGTGTTTTTGCAAAAGTGGGAAACAGATGCTTATATCTACTGCTTGTACAAGCATATCTGGCTTAACCTGCATTCTCACAGCATCTTATCTATTTGTCTGTAACATCTACCATTGTCTGCAGGCACGTTTCATTATTGTATGCACATTTTATCTAATACAAAAACAATTATATATTTCCTTCACATAGTTTTCATTCTTGATGAGTAGTGATGGAAGAGCACAGCAGTTCAGGCAGCATCCAAGTAGCTTCGAAATCGACGTTTCTGGTATTTGCCCTAAACGTCGATTTCGAAGCTACTTGGATGCTGCCTGAAATGCTATGCGCTTCCAGAACAACTAATCCAGAATCTGGTTTCCAGCATCTGCTGTCATTGTTTTTACCTAGTTTTCATTCTTGTTGACTCAGATCTTGGTTGAAATCATTATACACTATTGTGAGTGCATAAACCTTGCATAAATAATTATGTTGCAGAAGTGACACTACTTTACCTATATCCCAAATTTCACACTTTTTCTTTAATTACCATTTCTTACCTTCTGCATTTTTCTTTTATGCATTGCCCCCAAAATTCGCAAGCATCATTCTGGAGGTTTCATCCACCTTGGTCTCACTCATCCCCTCGTTATTTAATCG
>NW_025145729.1:0-1301 GCF_004010195.1 Chiloscyllium plagiosum | reverse complement strand
AGTCATTTTTAAAAAAATTGACTTTTCCAGGCCGAACTCCGGAACAAGTATCGGTCCTAAATGCTCCTCTTACACCCCAAGAAATAGTCGATGCAATTAGGCAACTTCAAAATGGTAAAGTGCCGGGCCCAGATGGTTTTCAAGCTGAATTCTATAAAGAATTTACAGAAATACTGACTGGTCCACTTATGGACATGTATAACTATGCATATAGTCAGGGCTATCTCCCGCCTTCGCTGAAAGAGGCAAATATCTCTCTTATCCTTAAAAAAGGAAAGGACCCAGAAAATTGTACATCATACAGACCAATATCCTTGCTAAATGTAGATTTTAAAATCCTCTCTAAAATGTTAGCACTGAGACTAGAAAGGATACTGCCACATATTATAAAGGAGGATCAGACGGGGTTTATTAAGGGCCATAGATCATCCAATAATGTAAGAAGGGCTCTGAATATGATTCAAGCTTGTCATCAGGGAAAGATACCAGGAGTAGTGGTTGCATTTGATGCGGAAAAGGCATTTGTTAGGGTCGAATGCTCATTTTTGTTTTACACATTAGAGAGGTTTGGCGTTGGACAGGTGTTTACCAAATGGGTCTCAACATTGTATAGTGATCCCAAAGCAGTTGTGGTTACCAATGGATTAGGTTCGGATAGCTTCAGTGTGGGTAGGGGCTGCCGTCAGGGATGTCCCCTCTCGCCATTGTTATTCCCGCTAATAATTGAACCACTAGCAGAAGCTATATGAGCTGATCCTAATATAGTGGCCCCAAGGACTGGTACAGGTAAACATAAAATTACCCTTTATGCAGATGATGTTCTTCTATTCCTCAGTAACCCTTTGATGTCCATACCTCGCTTAATCCAAGTTATTAATACATTTAGTGCATTCTGAGGCTATAAATCTAATTTTTCAAAATCGGAGGCTATGCCAATGGGTGGCCTTGCTGTGATACCCCGCTTAGCGGATAGGTCCCTTTTTCCCTTTCGCTGGTCCCTGGAGGGCTTCTTATATTTAGCCATTTTTATTACTCCAGTATTTGGTCAGTTGTATAAGGCTAATTTTGTGTATTTATTGGAAAGGATAAGGCAGGACCTCCAGCGATGGGGAGACCAACCAATTTCCTGGTTGGGTAGAATAGCACTAATCAAAATAAATGTCCTGCCCCCTCTCCTATATCCTATGAGAATGCTTCCGGTGATGCTGCCGAGGACGGCTTTATGTAAATTATATGGCTGGCTGAGTTCCTTTATCTGGAATCATAGGCGTCCCCTCATTAAGCTGAAGAAGCTACAGCTT
>NW_025145728.1:193-1301 GCF_004010195.1 Chiloscyllium plagiosum | reverse complement strand
TGTTCAAGAGGAACACTGCAGCGTGCCTGAGACAGAGATGTGCAACTGGAGCACTGCAGCGTGCCCAGAGATGTTGGCCTGGAACACTGCAGCGTGCCTGAGACAGAGAGGTTCACCTTGAGCACTGCAGCGTGCCTGAGACAGAGATGTTGACCTGGAGCACTGCAGCGTGCCTGAGACAGAGACGTTAGACTGGAGCACTGCAGCGTGCCTGAGACAGAGATGATCACCTCGAACAATGCCGCGTGCCTGAGACTGAGATGTTCAACAGGAACACTGCAGCGTGCCGGAGACAGAGATGTGCACCTGGATCAATGCAGCGTGCCTGAGATAGAGATGTTGGCCTGGAGCACTGCAGCATGCCTGAGACAGAGATGTTGGCCTGGAGCACTGCAGCGTGCCTGAGACAGAGATGTTCACCTGGAACACTGCAGCGTTCCTGAGACAGAGATGTTCACCTGGAGCACTGCAGCAAGCCTGAGACAGAGATGTTCACTTGGTGCAATGCAACGTGCCTGAGACAGAGATGTTGTCCTGGAGCACTGCAGCGTGCCTGAGACAGACATGTTCACCTGGAGCACTGCAGCGTGCCTGAGACAAAGATGTTGCCCTGGAGCGCTGCAGCGTGCCTGAGACAGAGATGTTGGCCTGGAGCATTGCAGCGTGCCTGAGACAGAGATGTTCACCTGGAACACTGCAGCGTTCCTGAGACAGAGATGTTCACCTGGAGCACTGCAGCAAGCCTGAGACAGAGATGTTCACTTGGAGCAATGCAACGTGCCAGAGACAGAGATGTTGGCCTGCCGCACTGCAGCGTGCCTGGGACAGAGATGTGCACCTGGAGCACTGCAGCGTGCATGAGACAGAGATGTTGGCCTCGAGCGCTGCTGCGTGCCTGAAACAGAGATGTTGGCCTGGAGCGCTGCTGCCTGCCTGAGACAGAGATGTTGCCCTGGAGCACTGCAGAATGCCGGAGACAGAGATGTTGCCCTGGAGCACTACAGCGTGCCGGAGACCGAGATGTTGGCCTGCAGCACTGCAGAGTGCCTGAGACAGAGATGCACACCTGGAGCAATGCAGCGTGCCTGAGACAGAGATGTTCACCTCG
>NW_025145728.1:0-161 GCF_004010195.1 Chiloscyllium plagiosum | reverse complement strand
AGCGATGTTCACCTGGAACACTGCAGCGTGCCTGAGACAGAGATGTTCACTTGGAGCACTGCAGCGTGCCTGAGACAGAGATGTTGGCATGGAGCACTGCAGCGTGCCTGAGACAGAGATGTGCACCTGGAACACTGCAGCGTGCCTGAGACAGAGATGTT
>NW_025145727.1:0-1301 GCF_004010195.1 Chiloscyllium plagiosum | reverse complement strand
AACATAAGTTTTCACACACTGTATTGACCATCCGCAGGCCACAGGATTATTCACTCGCTGTGTTGAACATCCTCGGGCAGCAGCATATTTAACACACACAGTATTGACCATTCTCAGTCCACAGGATTACTCACACACAATATTGACCACCATACGGCCACAGCATTAATGAACACACTGTCTTGGTCATTTACACGTCACAGGATTATTTCCACACAGGATTGATGCGTCTCAGGCCACAGCAATATTCTCACACAGTATTGACCATTCAAAGAGCACAGGATTATTCACGCACAGCATTGACTAGCACACAGCCACAGGATTAATGAACGCTCTGTCTTCAACATTTGCAGGTCACAGGATTGTTCCCATATAGTATTGACAATCCTCAGGCCACAGGATTATTCACACTCAGTATTGACCAGCCTACGCCCACAGAATTAATGAACACACTGTCTTGACCATTTACAGGTCACAGGATTATTCCCACACAGTATTGACCATCCTCAAGGAACAGGATTATTTACACATAGTATTGACCATCCTCAGGCCATGGATTATTCTCACATAATATTGATGATTCATAGGCCACAGCATTATTCACACAATGTATTGACCACTCACAGTCCAAAGGATTATTCACACACAGTATTGACCATCCTTCGGCCAAGGGTTCTTCACACACAGTATTTACGATTCACGGGCCATAGGATTATTCACACACTTTATTGAGCATTCACAGTGCACAGGATTATTCACACACTGTATTCACAATTCTCAGGCCACAGGTTAATTCACACATGGTAGTGACCATTCTCCGTCCACAGGATTTTTCACACATAGTATTGACCATTCTCAGACCAGAGGACTATTCACACACCGTATTGACCAACCTCAGGCCACAGGATGATTCCCACAGAGTCTTGACCATTCACAGGCCACAGGATTATTCTCACACAGTATTGACCATCCTCAGGCCACACGGGTACTCACACACAATATTCAACATTCTCAGCCGACAGGATTATTCCCACACAGTATTGCCTAGCATACGGACACAGAATTAATGAACAAACTGTATTGACCATTTGCAGGTCACAGGATTATTCACACCCAGCATTGACCATCCTCAGGCCACAGCATTATTCACACACAGTATTGGCCATCCACAGGCCACAGTATTATTTGCAATCAGTGTTGACCATGCACAGGCCAGAGATTATTAACACACAGTATTGACCATCCACAGCCCACAGGTTTATTATCAAACAGCATTGAACATCCACAGGCCATATTATTAT
>NW_025145726.1:0-1301 GCF_004010195.1 Chiloscyllium plagiosum | reverse complement strand
CAGTCACTGCTCCCCCTGATACTGTAACACACCATGACAGTCACTGTTCCCCTGATACTGTAACACACCGTGACAGTCACTGCTCCCCCTGATACTGTAACACACAATGACAGTCACTGCGCCCCCCTGATACTGTAACACACCGTGACAGGCACTGCTTCCTGATATTGTAACACACCGTGACAGTCACTGCTCCCCCTGATACTGTAACACCCCGTGACAGCCACTGCTCCCCCAGATACTGGAACACATCGTGACATTCACTGCTCCCCCTGATACTGTAACACACTGTGACAGTCACTGCTCCCCCTGATACTGTAACACACCGTGACAGTCACTGTTCACCTGATATTTTAACACACCGTGACAGTCACTGCTTCCTGATATTGTAACACACCGTGACAGTCACTGCTTCCTGATATTGTAACACACCGTGACAGTCACATCTCCCCCTGATTCTGTAACACCCCGTGACAGTCACTGCTCCCCCGGATACTGTAAAATCCCGTGACAGTCACTGCTCCCCCTGATACTGTAACACACTGTGACAGTCACTGCTCCCCCTGATACTGTAACACACCGTGACAGTCACTGCTCCCACAATACTGTAACACACCATGACAGTCACTGCTCCACCTGATACAGCAGCACACCATGACAGTCACTGCTCTCCCCGATACTGTAACTCACCGTGACAGTCACTGCTCCCCCTGATACAGTAACACACCGTGACAGTCACTGCTCCCCCTTGATACTGTAACACACCGTGACAGTCACTGCTCCCACGATACTGTAACACACCGTGACTGTCACTGCTCCCCCGATACTGTAACACATCGTGACAGTCAGTGCTCCCCCTGATACTTTAATACACGGTGACACTCAGCTCTCCCCGTGATACTGTAACACACTGTGACAATCACTGCTCACCCTGATACTGTAACACACCGTGACAGTGATACTGTAACACACCGTGACATTCACTGTTATCCCTGATACTGTAACACACCGTGACAGTCACTGCTCCCCCAATACTGTAACACACCATGACAGTCACTGCTCCACCTGATACAGCAGCAAACCATGACAGTCACTGCTCCTCCCGATACTGTAACTCACCGTGACAGTCACTGCTCCCCCGATACTGTAACACACCGTGACAGTCACTGCTCCCCCTGATAATGTAACACACCGTGACAGTCACTGCTCCCCCTGATACTGTAACACACCGTGACGGTCACAGTTCCCCCTGATACTGTGACACACCGTGACAGTCACTGCTCCCCCCGGTACTGTAACAC
>NW_025145725.1:0-1301 GCF_004010195.1 Chiloscyllium plagiosum | reverse complement strand
GAGGCGAGAGAAGATAGTTCAGGGGCAAGGTCCCAGAAGACTGGGTAGTAGCAAATGTTGTGCCCTTATTCAGTAGGGCTGCAAAGAAAAGCCTGGGAAATATAGACCAGTAAGCTTCACATCTGTTTCCGAAACCACTTGAGAAGGTACAGAGATATAAGATATGCATGCATTTGGAAAGACAGAGTTTGACTTGGAGCAGTCAGCATAGCTTTGTGCCTGGCAGATCATGCCTGACAAATATTGATCGAGTTTTTGAGGAAGTGACCAGGAAGGTTGACGAGGGCAGGGTGGTAGACATATTCTATATGGATTTCAGTAAGGCCTTTGATAAGGTTCCACATGGTAGGCCGCTCTGGAAGGTTCAATTCCATGGACTCCAATGTAAACTGGCAAATTGGCGACACAGTTGGCTTGACGTTATGAAGCAAATGGCTATGGTGGAAGTATGCTTGTCGGACTGGAGGCCTGTGACTGGTGGAGTGCCTCAGTGATCGGTTCTGGGCCCATTCCTGTTTGTTATCTATATCAATGATTTGGACCAGAGTGCACAACGCAACGTTAGTAGGTTTGCAAATGACACTAAATTAGGAGACATCATTGACAGTGAGGAATATTATCAGAAATTGCAACAGTATCTTGATCAGCTTGGGAAGTGGGCTGAGAAATAGCAAATGGAGTTTAATATAGATAAGTGTTTTACATTTAGGAAAGTCAAATCCAGGTAGGAATTTAATGACGAATGATAGTGCCTTAAGGCGTGTAGTGCAACAAAAGGACGTTGGAGATCAGGTGCATGGTTGTCTTAAATTTGAGTCACAGATACACAGGACGGTGAAGAAGGCTGTTGGCACATTGATCTTCATCAACCCATTGTGTATAGAAGTTGGGACATTATGTTGCAGCTGTATAGGATGTTGGTAAGGCTGGATTGGAGTATTGTGTTCAGTTTTGTTCAGCATGCTCTAGAAAGGATATTATTGAACAAGGATATTATTGAACGTAGAACAAATTTCCAAAGATATTCCCTGGGCTAAAGGCTCTAGGTTACAGGCAGAAGTTGGACAGGTTAGAACAGGTTGGACAGGTGGGAAACCAAGGTGGTTCTTATAGAAGTGTAGCCCTTATAAAATCATGAGAGGCGTGCATGTGGTGAATACTTCAAAATTTGTTCCCAAGGTTGTGAATCGAGGACTAGAGGACATCCATTAATGTTTGGAAATGATAGAAAACATAAAAAAGGAAACTGAGGGACAACTTTTTTACCGAGAGTGTGGTACGCATATGGACTGACCTGTCAG
>NW_025145724.1:0-1301 GCF_004010195.1 Chiloscyllium plagiosum | reverse complement strand
TTACGTGCTGAATACAGGCCACCACTATGACCAATGACCTGCTGAATACAGGACACCACTATGACCTCCGACCTGCTGAATACAGGCCACCATGAGAACCTCTGACCTGCTGAATACAGGCCACCATCAGAACCTCTGACCTGCTGAATACAGGCCAAAACCAGAACCTCTGACCTGCTGAATTCAGGCCACCACCAGAACCTCTGACCTGCTGAATACATGCCAGCACCAGGACCCCTGACCTGCTGAATACAGGCCACCACTATGACCTCTGACCTGCTGAATACAGGCCACCATCAGAACCTGCGACCTGCTGAATACAGGCCACCACCAGGACCCCTGACCTGCTGAATTCAGGCCACCACCAGAACCTCTGACCTGCTGAATACATGCCACCACCAGGACCCCTGACCTGCTGAATACAGGCCACCACTATGACCTCTGACCTGCTGAATACAGGCCAACACAATGACCTCTGACCTGCTGAATACAGGCCACCACCAGAACCTCTGACCTGCTGAATACAGGCCACCATCAGAACATCCGACCTGCTGAATATAGGCCACCATCAGAACCTCTGACCTGCTGAATACATGCCACCACCAGGACCCCTGACCTGCTGAATACAGGCCACCACTATGACCTCTGACCTGCTGAATACAGGCCAACACCATGACCTCTGACCTGCTGAATACAGGCCACCACCAGAACCTCTGACCTGCTGAATACAGGCCACCATCAGAACATCCGACCTGCTGAATACAGGCCACCACCAGAACCTCTGACCTGCTGAATACAGGCCACCACCAGAACCTCCGACCTACTGAATACAGGCCATCACCAGAACCTCTGACCTGCTGAATACAGGCCACCATCAGAACCGCCGACCTGCTGAATACAGGCCACCACCAGAACCTCGGACCTGCTGAATACATGCCACCACCAGGACACCTGACCTGCTGAATACAGGCCACCATCAGAACCTCTGACCTGCTGAATACAGGCCATCACCAGAACCTCTGACCAGCTGAATACAAGCCACCACCAGAAGCTCTGACCTGCTGAACGCAGGCCAACATTATGACCTCTGACCTGCTGAATACAGGCCACCACCAGAACCTCTGACCTGCTGAATACAGGCCATCATCAGAACCTCTAACCTGCTGAATACAGGCCATCGCTTTGACCTCCGACATGCTGAATACAGGCCATCACCAGAACCTCTGACCTGCTGAATACAGGCCACCACTATGACCCCCTGACCTGCTGAATACAGGCCACAACTATGACCTCTGACCTGC
>NW_025145723.1:0-1301 GCF_004010195.1 Chiloscyllium plagiosum | reverse complement strand
CTCCAGTTTCCTGAATCCTCTTCCTAACATTGCTACCAAAACCATATTTCTGTAATATCTACCAGGGCTTAAACATCCCCAACTCAGTAACCACTTGCCGTCCTAACAAAACACCTAAAATGTGAAATCTCTCAACTTCCGAAAATCCTCCCTCCCTTCCGCCTCAAATGTCTTCATCATCATGAAACCTTGCAATTACTGAAGCCTGCTTTTTGCACTGCAAACCTCCTAATGTCTGCAAAATCCTCCTGTCCTGATATCCCTCACTATCTCTGTAATCCCTACTATTCTCCAGTGCCCTTCTGGGTAATATGGCAGAGGAGGGTAGATTTGTAGAGTACGGGCCATGTTATGGAGGTAGAATCCTGGGAATTACAGATTCAGTCTAATGACTGTGGCGTGCAGATTATTGGAGAGGACTCTGAGATACAGGGTTTATGACGACTTGAAAAACCACTGTTAAATTAGAGACAGTCAGCATGGGATTATGAGGGGCAGATCATGATTCACAAACCTTATTGACTTGTTTGAGGAAGTGACAGAATACGTTGATGGTTCATTCAGATAATAAGGAGTCATGGGATACAGGGCAGTCTGTTTGTCTGGATACAGGATTGGATGGCCCAGAGAAGACATCGGGTAGCAACAAATGGACAGTAGTGAGCCTGTAGCTCAGTGACTAGTAGTTTTCTGTAACAATCGGCTCTGGGACTCTGCGTTTTGTGATTTTATAAATTACTTGGATGTTGATGTTGGAGAGTGGGTTAGTAAGTTTGCCAATCACACGAAATTTGGTGGAGTAATGAGTAATGTGGTGGGCTGTTGTATAAGTTGCAATGGGACATTGACAGGACGCAGAGCTGGGCTGGACGTGGGAGATGGATTACAATCTGGAAAATTCTGGAAGATCGAATTTGAATGCAGAATACAGGTTAAAAGGCAGAATACTTGGCAATGTGGAGGAATAGAGAGATCATGGGGTCCATGTCTATATATCCCTCAAAGTTGCCACGCACGTTGATAGTGTTGTTAAATAGGCATATGCTGTGTTGGCTTTCCTTAGCAAGGGGATTTATTTAAAGAGCCGTGAGGTTTTACTGCATCTTTATAGCGTCCTGGTGAGACCACACTTGGAATATTCTGTTCACTTCTGTTCCCTTCTTTAAAAGAAGGATGTGCAGATTTTAGAGAGGATACACAGGAGACTTACCAGGATGCTTCCTGGAATGGAGGGCATTTGTTATGAAGAAAGGTTGAGAGAGCTAAGGCTTTGCAAATTGGAGTGAAGAAGGGGTCGGGGC
>NW_025145722.1:0-1301 GCF_004010195.1 Chiloscyllium plagiosum | reverse complement strand
ACAGTTAGAGGAAGAAGATTACCAGTTAAAGTGCTGCGCCTGCTAGAAACCAAAGGGATAATCTGTGCATGGAGCCAGAGGAAATAGGTGAGGTCTCCAATTAATACTTCCCATCCGTATTCACACAGGAGAAAGACATTGTAGCTGGAGATTTCAGTTGGGATGATGAGGTTCTACAACATGTTAAGATCAATAAGGAGCAAGTACTAATTGTCTTCACAGGCATAAAGGTGGAGAAATCCCCAGAGCCCAAAGTAATCTATCCCAGGCTGCCATGGGAGGTAAGGGAGGAGATTGCTGGGGCACTGCCGGATATATTTAGTACTTTGCTGGCCACAGGTGAAGTACTGAATGACTGGAGGATCGCTAATGTGGTTCCTTTGTTCAGGAAGGGCAGCAGGGATAGGCCAGGTAATTACAGACAGGTGAGTCTGACGGCAGGGGGAGGGGAATTTCTGGGAACAATTCTGAGGATGAATCAACATTTGAAAAGGCAGGGATCAACTCGGCTCAGTCATCGCGGATTTGGCAGAGGAAAATATTGTCTGAGGAAATCAGTTGCGTTTTCTTTTTAAATGATCTCTCAAAATATTGATGAGGGCAGTGCAGATGATGTGGTTTACGTGGTCCTGAATAAGGCCTTTGACAAGGTCCCACATGGAAGGCTGGTCCAAAAGGGAAGAGCCACTGGGATTCAAGGCAAGTTGGTAAATCGGATACAAAATTCGTGGATAAACCTCTTCGTGTTTGAAATTCATTCACCAGCGGGTGTACCACAGGGATCTGTGCAGGAACCATCGCTGGTCAGTCTGTCGAATAATAACTTCGATGTGAAAGCAAAAGTAATCGTTAGTAGGTTTGCAGACGACATGGAAGATGAAGATGTTGTTCACAGTCAAGTGGTTAGTCTCTCGCTACAGTCTGATGACGATCAGATGATAATCTGAGCAGAGTTTAGTTCTGATCAATGTGAGGTCATACCCTGTGGGAGGTACGATAAGCGAAGGACAGACGTAATGAATGGTTGGTTCTTGCGGAGTACTGAGGAACACAGGGACCTGAGGGGACAATCCAAATATCCCTAAAGGTGTCAGCACAGTTAGATTGGGAGTGGAAGGCACATGAACTGGGAGTGCGTGGGGGACCCACATCCTGGTGGGGTGAATTGTTAGATCTGCTTGAGAGGATATAATCTAATCTGGCAGGGTGTTGAACATTAAACAGTCACAAAGTCAGAAAGACGATTGAGACTGTTGCATAAGTTAAAAACAGCAATTTCAACAGACAAGGCAGGCAAGAAC
>NW_025145721.1:0-1301 GCF_004010195.1 Chiloscyllium plagiosum | reverse complement strand
GATATGGACTTGTTCCCACAAATGACAGAAAATGTTAATGGTCTGACTTTGAAAAGAGCTTAAGGAGTAGCAATGATGTGATGGAACACCCGAAAACACATGAGAATCCCTGCAGTGAAACAACAGACCCTTCGGCCCAACAAGTCCACACAATCCCTCCAAAGAAAACTCAAACCCATTATATTTACCCCAACTATTAACCTACGGTATGGGTAATATATCATGTCCAGTTCACCTAACAGGCGTACCGTTTTGTCTTGTGGCATGAAATTTGAGGACCTGGAGGAAACTCACGCAGACACGTGAAGAACGTGCAAACTCCACACAGAGAGGCCTCCGAGGCTGGAATCGACGCCAGCCCCTCGTGGTCTGAGGCAGCAGTGCTAAACACTGAGCCACCGTGCGTGGAGAGGCAGTTAATTTGCACTGTGGGTAGCAAGGGATTCAATTACTCATTCGCACGCGTGACAGCCCATTCAGGTGGAATCTGTTTCGCTTAGTTGTCTGCTTTGTTGGCTTATAAAGCAGTGTGATGCTCGCAGTGTGTTTCCAATTCCTATCACTGTTTTGAGGTTAATGTAAAGTTTGTTCTTCACTAAATATTTTCTGGCCTGTGGGCTGGTGGTGCTCTGGTTAAATCACCACCAGCCTCTTCTTTCTCAAATGAAGGCAACAGCCTCTGCGGCCTGGTAAGATGGAAATAGTGTAAACAATCCAGTGAGGTCGCATGTGAATGCGATATAGTGTTATTGCATCGAGAATTGAACTGTGTTCTTTCTGTCAGTAGGGGTTTACTTCATTGGATGTGTTTAATCTCTTTAATTGATCTGGTGTTTAATTGTTCAGTTTTCAATCACATCAAATTCAAAGACTTTTTCCCCTGATTTCGGTAAAATTAGAGGAGCCTGCTAGATATCCAGTAACTGCCCTGTTCTTGACACTTTTCTTTACTGTTAAGTGTAGATTTGTACTTAAATATATTTCGATGCATTCAGCATTTCTGAATGCTCTTCACGTCGAAATGAAGACCGTGTGAAGTGTATTCACTTATATCCGAGAAACAACAGTCCTACAGTGAGAGCACAAGATTGTATTCTCATCAGCGTGAACATGTTGATGGGACCTCAATTAATGGAACCTTATAAAGCATTTCCCACACTGTGTCATTAAAATAAATTATTGTCACAGTGAACCCGTTGGTGTATCAGGAGGATGGATGGCTGAAGTGCATCCTTTCCCAATTCAGAACAAATGAATGGCCTCTCGCTAATATGAATTCGCTCGTCTTTCAGTAAGTTTGA
>NW_025145720.1:0-1301 GCF_004010195.1 Chiloscyllium plagiosum | reverse complement strand
AGGCAGTGAGGGTAAGGCAATGGAAGAACATTTATCTTAACATCAGTGAATCTGTGTAAACAGGACACAGAGCGATAATATTCACAGCTGTTCCCCTGTGAAATTAATAAGTGTTTAATTCTGATGACAAAATACCAATTAACTTTTCTCCCAAATTATTGTCCTTCACGGTTATCTGCCTAATTAAGAACATACAGAACAGCTTTTGTAAACTTTTTGTAAAAAGGAAGTCTGTTTCTGATATTTCAGTGGAGTAGCCTGCAAGGGTTCTTGAAGAGCTGATATTCTACTCTCCTGTATTTTGTGGTGTCCGAGCCCCTGTAGTAATTGTGGTTGGAGCCCCTGTAGTAATTGGGGTTGGAGCCCCTGTAGTAATTGGGGTTGGAGCCCCTGTAGTAATTGGAGTTAGAGACCCTGTGGTAATTGGGGTTGGAGTCCCTGTAGTAATTGGGGTTGGGGCCCCTGTAGTAATTGGGGTTGGAGTCCCTGCAGTAATTGGGATTGGTGCCCCTGTAGTAATTGGGGTTGGAGCCTCTATAGTAATTGGGGTTAGAGCCCCTGTAGTAATTGGGGTCGGAGCCTCTATAGTAATTGGGGTCGGAGCCCCTGTAGTAATTGGGATTTGGAGCCCCTATAGTAATTGGGGTTGGAGCCCCTGTAGTAATTGCGGTTGGAGCGTCTATAGTAATTGGGGTTTGAGCCCCTGTAGTAATTGTGGTTGGAGCCTCTATAATAATTGGGTTGGAGCCCCTGTAGTAATTGGGGTTTGAGCCCCTGTAGTAATTGGGGTTAGAGCCCCTGTAGTAATTGCGGTTGGAGCGTCTATAGTAATTGGGGTTTGAGCCCCTGTAGTAATTGGGGTTAGAGCCCCTGTAGTAATTGGGGTGGGAGCCCCTGTAGTAATTGGGGTTGGAGCCCCAGTAGTAATTTGAGTTAGAGCCCCTGTAGTAATTGGGGTTGGAGTCCCTGTGGTAATTGGGTTTGGAGCCCCTGTAGTAATTGGGGTTAGAGCCCCTGTCGTAATTGAGGTTGGGGCCCCTGTAGTAATTGGGGTTGGAGCCCCTGTAGTAATTGGGGTTGGAGCCCCTGTAGTAATTGGGGTTGGAGCCCCTGTAGTAATTGGGTTTAGAGCCCCTGTAGTAATTGGGGTTGGAGCCCCTGTAGTAATTGGGGTCGGAGCCCCTGTAGTAATTTGAGTTAGAGCCCCTGTAGTAATTGGGGTTGGAGTCCCTGTGGTAATTGGGTTTGGAGCCCCTGTAGTAATTTGAGTTAGAGCCCCTGTAGTAATTGAGGTTGGAGTC
>NW_025145719.1:0-1301 GCF_004010195.1 Chiloscyllium plagiosum | reverse complement strand
GCTGTTTTCATTGGAGAGAAGAAGGTTGAGAGGTGAGTTAATCAAGCCTTCTTCCTCGGATGGTGATGGCTAACACACGGGGACATAGCTCAAATTGAGGGGTGACAGGCTTAGGGCAGATATCAGGGGTAGTTTCTTTACTCAGAGAGTCGTAGGGGTCAAACGGCCTGCCTGCAACAGGAGTAAACTCGCCAACGTTCAGGGCATTTAAATGGGCATTGGACCTACATTGGGATAATAATGGAACCGTGTAGATTAGGTGGGCATTCGATTAATTTCACAGGTCGGCGCAACATCGAGGGCTGAAGGATGTGTACTGCACTGTAGCGTTCTATATTCTATGTTCTATAAGGCTAACAAAATAGTCTCACTTTCTTGTCCTTAAAGCATTCTAAGAATGTAAGTGGATTTTGACACCACCGTGTGCACCGCTGTCTCTGACACGTTGCTTGTGACATACACATTAAAATGCCGTAAGGCCAGTACCAAACTCAACAGGTCCTTTTCGATGGTGGAGTATTTCCTCTGGTGGGTGCTGATCTTCTTTGAAAAGTAACCAACCGGCAGATCAATGCCATCCTCATCTTCCTGTCGGAGTACAGCTCCAACTCCAACGTCACTGGCACCGATGGTGACTTTAAAAGGTTTTGAAATGTTTGGTGCAGCTAAAATTGGTTTGGTGATTAATATCGATTCCAAATGGTCGAATGCCTCCTGGCGTTGTTCTGTCCACCAAAACTTTGTGTAGCTCTTCAGCAAATTGGTTCATGATGCCACTACATTGCTGCAGTTTGGAACAAACTTCCGATAGAATCCGCTTCGTCCCGAGAATCGAAGCACCTCTTTCTTCGAGGTTGTTTGTGGAAGTTCCTCAATGGCCTTCAACTTTGCGTTCTGTGGGGTTAGCCTTTCATGACCAATGTCATGTCCCAAGAACATCACCGTTGCTTTTGCGGATTCTGTTTTATTTAAGTTTATCACCAGTGTTGCTTCTCACAGTCGTTCAAAGAGCTCTGCCAACTGTACCATGTGATCTTTCCAGGACTTACTAAAGATCACCACATCGTCCAAATAGACCGCACAGTGTGTTAACCCGGCCACAACTCTGTTCAGGAGGCTTTGGAATGTGGCGGGTGCATTCTTCATTCCAAAGGGCATCACCTTAAACTGATATCGTCCATTTGGGGTAGAACATAGAACTAGAACATAGAACAATACAGCACAGAACAGGCCCTTCGGCCCACAATGTTGTGCTGAGCATTTGTCCTAGCTGAAGCACCCATCCATGTACCTATCCAATT
>NW_025145718.1:0-1301 GCF_004010195.1 Chiloscyllium plagiosum | reverse complement strand
CAACATATACCCCAATGACTGACCTTTTTACTCAAACTTATGCAATCATTTTCTTTATGATTCAAACACTTGCATCCGGAGACAGGACATCATAAGGTCCTCGCGATGTAGTTGCAAAACTAAACGTAGTTTTTTCTAACGATTGAGTCACACACCATTACTAATCTGCCTTCCAGCTGCTCCGTTTTTTTCCAGCATATCCTCGACACAACGGTACTGTGGTTTTCTCTCACATCATCACCCAGAATCACTCAAGTTGCTCAACAAATCGGACTCCAAACTATAATATATGTGACACAGCACCAAGGATACTGTGTTTCCTGCACCTGCTTTCTCTATTCCCTTGGCGAATGGTCACCGGTTCACGTGCCATCTCTGCACTGCTCCTTGACTGCTTATCACGATGTCACGTGATAACCCTCTGGTTGACTCTTCCAGAAACCTCTCTCTTTCTTGAATGCTGCACAAAGCGAAAAGTTGATTCTCCAAGTCAACCACATATTGTTCAAGAACTGTAACTGTCTGACACTCAAGGCAGATCTGACCATCCTGGATACCTTAGTAATCCAAAACCTCACACGTTTTATATAGCCCAAATATCATAAGCTTTCCCCGAGTTTCTGCCATATTGGAAGATCAAGATGATACAACATGCTGATGACCTGCTGTCCCTTAAATATGATCAGTCGTGCTAAGGTCTTCTCTTTCTCTCTCTCTCTCTCGTTTCAGCGAGGATGAAGGAAGGAAAGGAAACATTACATTTATCTAATTTTGGGCTTCACTGTTTTGTGTCGCTGGATCCTTCAAGGGGCCTTTCACAATTATGATGAGCAAGGCAACCTCTCTCAGAACGCTCAACAGTCTCTTCTCAGTGCCACCTTCTGTTGGATTGTCTTCCTCCTGTGGAATACAACTCTCCTTCAAAATCATTATGAAGTTGGCAAGCGAGGCAGCATTTCACAGAAAGCATCTCAGTCATATGATGCCGTTGCCCTGCATGCCTGGAGGTCAGAAGCAGGAAGAGAGTGGTGAGATTGTGGGTATTTACAAGAGATCTTCAAGTATTGGGGACGAAGTAGGTGAGAGCATTGGTGTGCAGATCAAGGAAACTCGCTGGGCAATTTGTGTTGTAATATTTTGTGATTTTACATACGTTAGGGCGGACTGTGAGAAGTGTAAAGTATGGGACAATGAAAGTCAGAAATGTCGACAAAGTACGTTGTATACGTTTCTGGAAGAGTACATTTCCAGTCGTAATTGGAATTGTCCATGGAATTGTCCGGAATCTGTTTCTAGTAAAT
>NW_025145717.1:0-1301 GCF_004010195.1 Chiloscyllium plagiosum | reverse complement strand
CTTTTTCTATCATTTGATTCTTTATCAGATTGCACCTTCAGTCTGTAGTTTTGTATCTCCATCAAATGCAGGTGACGTGTTTTTTTTCATCCTTAGTGTTTTGTCTCAACACTTTTTGAATTTTTTAACAGTATGTATTTGCTTCCAATTCAAGGTAGACATGAGAATATGATTTGATCTCCTGCAGTTTGTCCATAACATAGAACTTAATTGAATATTTATCCTCATCACATAAGCTGATTCAAGCAATTAGTCTGTGTCCATTCTGCAGATGCAAAATTTGTTCAGTTCTGACCATTGTTACAAAGGACAGTGCCACACAAAAGCCTAATGTTCCAGTGCAAGGTGGCAAACTTTACTTTATCCTAAATTAGTTACAAGCTTCATGAATAAGGCATGCTGAGGCACAGAGTGTAAAAGGTGAATTTATCTTTATGTCGAAAACGGTATTTGCAGCAACATCATAACAGGTGTTAACTGCATCACCCTGTAAATTCCCCAAAATAAGAACAAGAGATTGGAATTCTCAATTACTCCTTTGTGAATACCATATGGAGAACAGGAAGGAAATCAACGTTTGTTTGTAATATTCAAAAATGATGATGGTGAGAATGTGGAAGATGGATCCAGATTAATGGCCGATGAAGTTTAACACTGATAAATGTGAGATGATGCACATCTGAAATAAGAAGACAAGTGAGTACTAAAACTGTGAAGGGCGAGGGCTAAACTTGCTCCTTTTTTCTTTGCAACAGGGAAGGTTGAGGAGGGAACATGGTACAGGTGGACAAGAGCATAAGGCGTATGGAGAGAATGAACAGACAGCAGCAGTTTCCTTTACTCGAAAGGTCAAAAACAAAGGAAAACGTACTTAAAGTGAAAGGCAGGGGATTGAGAGAGGATTTGTGGAGTCTGTATTGAACAGAGAGGGTGGCACAGATATAGAATATAAAGGTCCTATGTGTGAAAACAGGCACTTCGGCCCAACAAATCTACACTGACCATTCAAAGAGTAACGCACACAAACATGCTCCTCCTATATTTACCCCTGACTAATGCACCTAATCTACACATCTCTGAACACTTTGGGCAATTTAGCATGGCCAATTCACTTAACCTGCACATCTTTGGATTGCGGGAGGAAACCGGAGTACCTCGAGGAAACCTACGTGGAAACGGGGAGAATGTGCAAAGTCCATACAGGCTGTCACCAAACCTGGGTCCCCAGGGCTCTAAGGCAAGACTGCTCACCGCTAAGCCGCTGGTCAGCGTCTGGAATGCATTTCCTAGGCGGGTGATTG
>NW_025145716.1:0-1301 GCF_004010195.1 Chiloscyllium plagiosum | reverse complement strand
AGCCACAAAAAGACACAACCCTCTCTCCCTTGTCGCCCTACACACGGATGAAAACAAAACACCATTTCGACTGGGACAACACATGTATCCTAGGACAGGCTAAGCAAAGACATGCCAGAGAATTCCTAGAGGCCTGGCACGCCAACCACAATGCCATAAACAAACGCATAGATCGAGATGCCATGTATCAACCCCTCAGAAAATGAACAGGAAATGACATCACCACAAACTCCAGGAACCCCATCCAGGAGAAAGATATAAATAGAAAGCAGGAGACAACAGCTTCGCTTCACTTGGAGGTCACCACTGATGTTGTTACCAAACGAGATAATGAAACGTCTGGATATCAAACCTACAGCTCATCAAGCAAACCTACACCCTAAAGTGATATTTCTCTTCGGAGGGTTGGCAGTAGGAAGTCTGATTTAATAGATTGGAATCGGGGACTGGGGACGGGGCAAGATAGTCATCTACCGATAGAGAGGAGTAACATACTACTACTACCTCTGGGGTGAAGAGGGTTCTGTGGGCCTGTATAAATAAGTTGATTGTGGACTGAGGAGTTTCCCTTGTCAGGTTTCCCTTTTCTCGAATAGGCCCGTCCTGTAACATTCTTCCAAACTGTCCAGTACTCCATCGACTTTAGTGTGGTCCATCCACCTATGCCTACATCTCAGTCAGTTATAAAAATGACACAGCAGTGGTCCCAAAAAATCCTTGTGGAACACCACTAGTAACTGGACTCCAGACTGAGTATTTTCCATCAACCACCACTCGCTGCCTTCTTCCATTTTCTAATCCAAACTACTAAATCACCCTCAATTCCATGCCTCTGCATTTTCTCCATCAGCCTACCATGTGGAACCTTATCGAAGGCTTTACTGAAGTCCAAGTATACCGTATCAACTGCCCTACCCTCATCTACATGCTTGGTCACCTTCTCAAAAAACTCGACGAGGTTTGTGAGACATGACCTGCATTTCACAAAACCCTATTGACTAAATGAAATCAAATTGTTGCTTGCTAGATGATAAATCTTATAATCCTTTCCAAAATCTTTTCCACAATAGATGTAAGGCTCACTGGTCTATAATTACCTGGGTCATCTCTGCTGCCCTTCTTGAACAAGGGCACAATATTTGCAATCCTCCAGTCCTCGGGTACTAAACCCGTAGACAATGACGACTCAAATATCAAAGCCAAAGGCTCTGCTATCTCCTTCCTAGCTTCCCAGAGAATCCTCGAATAAATCCCATTCTGCCCAGGGCACTTGTCTACTTTCACTCCTTCTCGAATTGATA
>NW_025145715.1:0-1301 GCF_004010195.1 Chiloscyllium plagiosum | reverse complement strand
AAGGGCAGAATGGCCTATGCCTGCACCTATTGTCTATTATCCATTGTGTACATCTGACCTGTACCACCTGTCAATCTTCCTTCCCATCTATCCGTTCCAATCACCTCCTTACCCACCTCCATCCAATTATTGCACTCTCAGATGCCTTCTCCCCAGCTCCAACCTCCCCCCCCGCCCACATTTATCTCTCCACCCTGGAGGCTGTCAGACTCATTTCGGATGAAGGGCTTTTGACCAAAACGTCAATTTTTCTTCTCCTCGCTTGCTGCATCACCTGCTTTGCATTTCCAACAGCATTGTATTCTCGACTCTGATATCCAGTCTCTGCAGTATCCACTTCTGCAAAACTGCTGGTATGGCCCGCTTTCTATTTATGCGTTTAGAGTTCTTTGGATAGTGATGTCATTTCCTCTGGTGATGTCATTTTCTGTTCCTGGTTAGAATGCTATGCTTCTAGCAATTCTTGCGCGTGTCTCTGTTTGTCTTGTCCGTGCATGGATGTGCTATCCCATTCGAAGTGTTGTCCTTTGTCATCTCTGTATAAAGATACTTGCGATTGTGAGACATTGCTTTTTGTTTTGGCCAGTTGATTTTCATATATCTTATTGTATATGTCATGATGCCTGTTTGTCCAACGTAGTGTTTATTAGAGTTTTTGCAAGGTATATTTTGTTAATGATATTTGTTTTCCTTCTTGTCTGTATATGGTCTTTGAAATTTATCCACTGCCGATCTCATGCGTTGTTGGGTTTGTGGGCTGCTATGATGCCAAGGGGCCAAAGTAGTCGGGCAGCCATTTACAAGATGTATTTGATATAGGTGATAGTGGCCAGAGATTCTGGACTTGTTTCGTCTGCTTATTTGTGTTTCTTGCTGATAAATCGGTGGAGTGTGTTCATTTGGTACTCGTTCTTATTATATACCCTCGACATGTGATTTTGAAGTTCTTCTGTGCTGCAGTGTGTGATGGCTAGTTGGAATAATGTTCTAATGCAGCTTTGTTTATGGGTGTTGGGATGATTGCTTCTGTAGTTCAGCTGGTTTCATCTGAAGGACAATATCGTCAAGCGAGTGGACTAATGATTTCGCACCAACTTCACCCTCAACACAAAGCTTACAGATATACAAACGGTGCGCACATGGTACCTCTTATGACATGCTTCTTAGCACAGACAGTAATGCGGAGACTCGAACAAAAGGCTCGACCTACTTTCCAGCCCAAACTTCGAGTGTGCTACGTGGATGACAATTTTGTCATCACGAAACATATCAAATTACAGGAAGCCCTCAAGACGTTCAAT
>NW_025145714.1:0-1301 GCF_004010195.1 Chiloscyllium plagiosum | reverse complement strand
TCTGCCGGTGTTCTTTATTGTGCTCTTTGTGTTTTGTTGTGTAATTTTGTCAATAGATTTTTGGTACTTTATAAATCTGGTATTCAACCTCGCTAACTTAATCTGCGTAATTATTTACTGTACACTTACCGAAGCAAACGGCAACATTTCTGGTCTGGGCTGCCTGCTTGACAATGATTTGACTTGTCTGGCCTCGCCCATTGCACTATTTCCATGTTCGATGTGGATGCGGCTTTAAATGTTTGTTGAACCTAGTGAGATACAACGATTCCCACATCATGGGGATCCTGGAAATGTGAGGACTGTGGGATCGGTTTCCATTCCCTGTCAACACTGGAATTTCATGGATATCGATACACCAGGGGCAGGTCATTGTTCTTTTCTGGTGGTGTGAAAGATTTCCCAGATTCTTCTCCACACCAGAAATGTCAACATCCTGGCACCGGAGAGAAGCTGTTCACGTGTTCTGAATGTGGGAAAAAAATTAATGAATATTTCACCCTGTTGAGACACCAATGAGCTCATACTGTTGAGAACCCATGCTCATATTCGGAGCGTGGAAGGGATTTTCTTAGTCATCCTGACTCTGTGCATAGCAGTGAGTTCACAATTGGTTGAGGACATGCAGCTCCTCTGATTGTGGAAAGGCATTCAATCAGTCATTACACCTGCAGAAATGTGAGCAAATTCACATTGGGGAGAGACCACTCAAATTCTCCAAGTCTGGGAAATGATTCAGAGATTTATCTGACCTGCAGAACTACAAGGAACTACATACTGGGGAGTTGCATTACGTCTGTACAGAGTGTGATAAAGGGTTCGTTCAGTCAGTGCATACGCGGACACACGAGTGAATTCGCGAGTGAATATAAGAGCAACATCTGCTGTTAATCAGCAGCAAAATCCGTGCTGATAGATTGCACTTTCCAATCTCACAACAACTTGTTTTGCAAATATGGAGAAACATAGCGCATGAAATGGCACGCCTCATTCCCACATCACTCCTTTCACCTCTTGTTTACTTCTTTGCTTTTCTGATTTTGATACCAATTTCCATGCAGCTCATGTAGTCGTTCAGTGGTCGATCCCTTGAAGTCATTTTCTGTAATTTTGTTCATGTTTCTTTGTATTTTCCGAACAGATCCTCAAGGCTACTTTTACCAATGATGTTGGTCCCCACATGAATAACCACATCTGAATTCAACTCATACCACTCCAACATCTTGTCAAGCCTCTTCAAGATTTTTTTTGCATTGGAACAAGACAAGCAACACATCATGCCTCCTCTCCCTGTCTCTGTC
>NW_025145713.1:0-1301 GCF_004010195.1 Chiloscyllium plagiosum | reverse complement strand
GAGTCCTGGAGCAGTGAGTCACGGAGCAGTGAGCCCCGGAGCAGTGAGTCCCGGAGCAGTGAGTCCCGAAGCAGTGAGACCCGGAGCAGTGACCCCGGAGCAGTGAGTCCCGAAGCAGTGAGTCCCGAAGCAGTGAGACCCGGAGCAGTGAGACCCGGAGCAGTGAGACCCGGAGCAGTGAGTGCCGGCGCAGTTAATCCCGGAGCAGTGAGACCCGGAGCAGTGAGTCCTGGAGCAGTGAGTCCTGGAGCAGTGATTCCCGGTGCAATGATTCCTGGAGCACGGAGTCCCGGAGTAGTGAGTCCCCGAGCAGTGAGTCCCAGAGCAGTGAGTCCCGGAGCAGTTAGTCCTGGAGCAGTGAGTCCTGGAACAGTGAGTCCCGGAGCAGTGAATCCCAGAGCTGTGAGTCCCTGCGCAGTGAGTCCCTAAACGGTTAGTCCCGGAACAGTGAGTCCCGGAGCAGTAAGTCCCGGAGCAGTGAATCCCAGAGCTGTGAGTCCCTGCGCAGTGAGTCCCTAAACGGTTAGTCCCGGAACAGTGAGTCCCAGAGCAGTGACCCCGGAACAGTGAGTCCCATAGCAGTTAGTCCCGGAGCAGTGAGTCCCGGAGCAGTGAGTCCCTGCGCAGTGAGTCCCGGAGCAGTGAGTCCCTAAACGGTTAGTCCCGGAACAGTGAGTCCCAGAGCAGTGAGTCCCTGCGCAGTGAGTCCCTAAACGGTTAGTCCCGGAGCAGTAAGTCCCGGAGCAGTGAGTCCCGGAGCAGTGAGTCCCGGAGCAGTGAGTCTCAGAGCAGTGAGTCCCAGAGCAGTGAGTCCCGGAGCTGTGATTGCCGGAGTAGTGAGTCCCAGAGCAGTGTGTCTCAGAGCAGTGAGTCCCAGAGCAGGCAGTCCTGGCGCAGTGAGTCCCGGAGCAGTGAGTCTCAGAGCAGTGAGTCCCGGTGCAGTGAGTCCCAGTGCAGGGAGTCCTAGAGCAGTGAGTCCCGGTGCAGGGAGTCCTAGAGCAGTGAGTCCCGGAGCAGTGAGTCTCAGAGCAGTGAGTCCCAGAGCAGTGAGTCCCGGAGCAGTGATTCCCGGAGCAGTGAGTCTCAGAGCAGTGAGTCTCAGAGCAGTGAGTCCCAGAGCAGTGAGTCCCTGAACAGTTAGTCCCAGAACAGTGAGTCCCGGAGGAGTGAGTACTGGATTAGGTCGCAGCACGTGTGCTAGAGGAGTGCAGGGTGTGAGTCCCAACTGGACCCTGGTGTGAGGGAGGCCGTCCTGGAACATGGAGCAGCTGAGTGCCGGTACGGAGTGGTCAGAAAGCTTG
>NW_025145712.1:0-1301 GCF_004010195.1 Chiloscyllium plagiosum | reverse complement strand
AAATTCAACTATTTCCGGAAGAAATCCCATTGTTAGAAGGTTGTGCAAGCAGAATACCTACAGAAGTAACTATTCAGACTCAATAGTGAGGGAAACAGACAGGAGATTCTGTGGTTGCAAATGGAAATCCGGAATGGGATGTAGCCTCCCACATGCCAAGGTCCAGGATGTCTCAGAGTGGCTGCAGAACGTTCTCACTGTGGGTGATGGTGCGGGGTGGGGCGTGGTGGGTGTGGGGTGGGGGGGAGTTATGAAGCAGCCAGAAGTCATTGTGCACATTGGTCCAAATGACACAGGTACAAATAGTGATGACATCCTGCAGAGTGATTATAGAGAGCTAAGGGAAAGGTTAAAAGACAGGACCACGACAGTGGTAATATTCAGTTTACTTCCAGTGCTCCGTTCTAGTGAGGTTAAGAACAGGAGGATATGGCAGATGAAGGTGCGGCTAAAGAATTGGTCCAGGGGGCAGAGATTTTATGATCACTGGGATCTTTTGTGGGGCAGAGATGACGTGTTCAGGAAGGACGGGTTGTATCTGAACTTGAAGGGGACCAATATCTCTGAAGGGCAAGCAGGTTTACGACTGCTGCAAGGGAGGGTTTCAACGCGATTGGCTGGGGTTGGGGAGGGGTGGAATCCTGACCAGCAGGGAGGCAAGTGCGAGGCTGGAAAGAGATACAGTAATCAGAAACAGTAAATTGAAGACAGGTTAGGCTGGAACAGGACAGGCCGCAAGGAATGCCTGTTGGATTAAATTGCATCTGTTTCAATGCAAGATGGCTGACAGGTAAGGCCGATGAACTCAGGGCGTGGATAGGTACGTGGGACTGGGATATTATACCCATTACATATACATGGCTAAGGGAGGGACAGCACTGACAGCTTAATGTACCAGGGTACAGGTGCTTTATGCGGGACAGAGATGGAGAAAGGAGGGGACGGGGTGTTTTGTTTTTGATTAAGGCGAGTATCACAGCAGTAAACAGAAATAAAATAACTGATGGATCATCCTGTGAAGATTTGTCTGGGGAACTAATAAATAAGAAGGGAATGGTGATAGCATTTGGATTGTACTATAGGCCCCCAAATAGTAAACGAGGAATTAGGGGAACAAAAATATGTAGACAGAATGGGGAGACTTGCAGGGCCAATAGGATTGCTTTAGTAGGAGATTTTAATTTTCCTAACATAGACTGGGATTGACATAGAATTAAGGATTGAGATGGGGTGTATCTATTAAGTGTGAGCAGAATAGTTTCCTCAATCAGTGTGTAGAGGGTGCACTTCGGGAAGGGAGG
>NW_025145711.1:0-1301 GCF_004010195.1 Chiloscyllium plagiosum | reverse complement strand
GGTTGCAGTAATGGGATGCAGGAGCCTCAGAAATTGGGGTTGTTTTAAACAGACAAATGGCAGGATGTTGAGTCTACGCTGAGCAGGACGACAGCCGGACAGTTGGGACAAGGATGGGGAAAGGCGGTTGGCCTCTTTTGGAAAAGGTGTGGTGTCCCTATCTCTGAGCCAGGAGATCCAGGTCCAAGTCCCACCTGCCCCAGAGCTGCTGAAAAATGCCTCTGAAAAGGTTGTTTTTTGACATTTTTAAAAACAGCAGTGTGCAGTCGCCCTGCCGGTCACAGTACAGGGGAGGAACACCTCAGGAAGATTAGGTAGGGTGGACAATGAGAGGCTTTCCCCTCAGATGGTGATGGCTAGCACGAGGGGACACAGCTTTAAACTGAGGGGTGGTAGATGTAGGACAGATGTCAGGGGGAGTTTCTTTACTCGGAGAGCAGGAGGGGTATGGAATACCCTGCCTGCAACAGCAGTCCACTCGCCAACATGAAGGATATTTAAGTGATTGTTGGATAAACATACAGAAGAGCGTGGGGTAACTGCTTGGTCGGTAATGCTGAGTGACCCAGACGGTCAGCGCGACATCGAGGGCCGAAGGGCCAGTTCTGTGTTCCTTGAGCTTGCTACATAGGAGGTCATTCAGCCCTAAAGGGACAACATAACCACCGGCTTCAAATGGAAAGATTCTGCAGGCTGGAGAGAACCAGAGGGAGTTTTTCTCTGTCAATTGACCCGATTGAATTCTCCAATTCTCTGAACCCCCTTGATCTCTGATGCTCGAGGGAACGCGTGCCCGGTCTCTGCAAGCAGCCCTCAATATTTAACTCATTCAGCCCTGGGACCTGGCTTTTCTAAGGCTGACATTGTGTTCCCCTTCGCTGAGCTTCCCCAGCTGGGAAGTCGATACAGGAATTAAAATAAGGAGTGACTTACAGCTTCTGCAATCTGGGTCCAGCCCATCGCCATGACCACACTGTCGTCGTCTGTGGGTCGAGACTCCAGGTTCCAGTACGTCAGCGAACAGAAAGCTGATTTAACACTCACGCTCCGGTCCTGCAAGTCACAGCCAAAGTTTCCAAGTGACATTTTGTTGAACGGTCTTTAGAATGTTCGGAAAGGTAGTGGCCGTGCTGCAGACCAGGGGGGCGTTCCCAGACAAAGGTGAGCCCTGACAGTCTGGGTCACTCTGCATTACTAAGCAGGCAGCTACCGGTCAGAGGTCACGGCTTCAAGTCCCTTCTGGAGGGACAAGAGCCAGTCAGTCAGAGGGTCAGCGCCGAGGGGGCGCCGCACTGTCGGAG
>NW_025145710.1:0-1301 GCF_004010195.1 Chiloscyllium plagiosum | reverse complement strand
TCCCCAAGCCTAAGGTGTAACTTTGTTTTAGGACTCAATCACCGAGCTGCCCTGAGACTATTTACAGCAGCTACGTGATGGGGGAGGGAGGGAAATAACCTCCATCTGTGACCACAATGTAATTATTACTGGGCAAAGCTTCTCTGAGAGGAGGCTTTCTGCCAAAGATGCTGTCCTTAGCAAACGTTGCCTTTCCACAGTGCTACTCCCTAGCAGTGAGTCAGGGCTGTCCCAGTGTTAGTGAAATAGGGGCACGTGCAAAATTGGACAGTCACTGAGTATGTCGCCCCTCCCACAGAGTCACAGTTAGGGCCTGGACATACTGGACTGTCCTTGGCCAGGGATCATCTAATCCCATCCATGGCTCAGGGATTTCTCCCCCCTCCCCCTCGGGTGGAAACAGTCATTTCTCCTCCCGCCTTGTTCTGAAGGTGCTTCTTGTGATCCACCAACCACTTGGACAGATTTAAGGCACAGGATTAGAACCTGGTTTCACTGTTGGGTGGACAGGTCATTCTCCAATAACACTGTCACTGTGTTCCAGTGAGGCCTCGCTCTCTAGAAACTCACTGAATAGTAATAATGGGGCCTGTGGGGTTAGGGACAGAGCAGCAACAAATCTCCCTTTTGATGGTTCCAAACATCCCAAAGCCTGTAAGGGCAGCACAGCCGGAAGGAAGGTTTAAATCATTTATTAATGAGACAAACGCAAATTTAACACAAAATGGAAAAAATATTGTCAATGCAGGGACAGAGGGTGATCACCTTCAGGTGCTGTTGTGGGGCTGTAGAAGTGGATGGCTGTGATTGATTTGCCTTCTGACTTGTTGTTTCTTGGGGGGGGGTTGGTTTAGATTGTGATACACAGGCACAAGGACAAAACAGATAAATGCTATGTGTGAGGGTAATACTGTCCTGCAGGAATTACACCAGGCTCATCCAGTAATTATACAGGATTCCTGTCTCAGGGACAGCAATGAGTGTTAATGAGGAGAAAGTGAGGATGACAGATGAGTGTGGTGCTGGAAAAGCACAGCACGTCAGGCAGCATCCGAGGAGCAGGAGAATTGATGTTTCGGGCAAAAGTCTTGAAAGGTAATGAGTTTAAATGTGATTTAAGTTGCTCACAGTACACTCGCCGTCCTGCCCTGATAGCAGCTGACATTGGCAGATATACAGAATGGAGCATACAAAACAATCACGTTAGAATCACATTGTGAACAGATGAGCATTCTAAAATCCTGTTCCTTAATTCTTCCCTGACATTTTAGCCAAATAGCACTGCTGAACCATGCTTTATA
>NW_025145709.1:0-1301 GCF_004010195.1 Chiloscyllium plagiosum | reverse complement strand
CTGTTAAGCATTGCCCCCAAAATTCGCAAGCATAATTCTGGAGATTTCATCCATCTTGGTCTCACTCATCCCCTCATTATTTAATCGACAAAGTTCCTCTGCCTGATTCTATTTTAGGGGTATCTGTTTTATTAAGATTGTCTCAATCAGTCTTTGAGTGAGTCCTATATACAGGGCATGATACAACAGTCAATGGCTACCAACACCCTGGCTACTGCTATCAGGGAAGTAAGGATTGAAACCACCACGCCCTTCCATTTTCCAAAACATGATTCACGCCATCCCGTGAGAGATGTGTCTTCTCCTGAATTCTCAGCCATTCCTCTACTAAGGTAGTCAATTACCTTAAAGCCCGAGTGCAGTGTTATTAGGAATAAAGGTGCAACAGCTTCCTCCGAATATCTCTCTCATACACTCACACACACATTTTTTTTCCGCTAAAATCATATCAAGGGCCATTCTGTTTTCCCATGCCATCCTACTTGTCGCATCAAGCTGTTCTGATATTCCTTTGACTGCATCTCTTGTATAATTTATAAATCGCTGTTGATTATAGAACATGTAATTTATCCAATGTACATTTTTATTAATTGTTGCCTACCAAAGGAGAGCTGACTCAAAGCCTGATGCAATCTGATGACGAGCCTTGAACTCATCAGGGACCCTCCTAGGGACTCCTACACAATCGGGATAAATCCTGTGATATTGCTTTTATTGTGCAGTGTCTAACAGTGATCTCTTGCTCTTTCCCTTTTTCCCGACTACCTTTTCCTTCTCAAATGCCAGGGTAAATGGAATTACCAATTGTACAATTGCACACATTCCTCTCCAATCCGGTGGTAGAGTGGGTCTCAATATTTTGCCTCCACTGTACCACTACAGATCCGTTCGGGGAGCCTTTGGTGCTGAGTAGTTCCCTCCCTCGTCCGTTTCGGTGATATACTTTTAGCTCCCCCAAATCTCTAGACTGACTTGTACCTCGTCTATGCACACACGTCGTGTGATTTCCGACTGCAGCTGAAAACGTCAGGGGGGCGTGGGGGGCTTTTCAATCTTTCTTCTCCAAGGGTGCGAACATCAGAGATAAGGAGGTACAATTCCTATCATTCCATGCAGTCTCATCCTGATACAGGGCTATTATACATTTCAAGCCCTTCCTGTCTCGCTTCCACCTGAGCGGAAAGGGAAGCACCTGGGTCACTAGCCTACCGGAGGCACATGCATAGCAATTGCTCTTGTTCAGACTTTTTACAGTATACTTTACCCACCCAAACCAGGCGTTTGCATCCCCGTACCCAGTT
>NW_025145708.1:0-1301 GCF_004010195.1 Chiloscyllium plagiosum | reverse complement strand
GGTCCGATCCCAAGAAAGCAAGCATTGAATGGAAACATTGCCAGGCTCGCTAGAATGGTCCATTGCCTCAAATTCTGAATCTGCTTCGAGAACCAGCCCAGACACCAGCAGGCCGTGCGAGTGGATAACTCGATAAGCTGGACTAGCTGCACAGCATGGGGAGCATTGCAAATCTTTGCCAGGAAATTGCAATCCTCTAACAACACCCTCTGCCTCCTACCTTTAAGACAGTTTTGTATCCAAATGGCTTTCATATGAAAAAAACCTTGTTAAACAGATGACCATGCACAATGTTATTCAACGCCTTACTGATGTCCATATCGACAATATGCACCACTCTATCTCAATTACTCTTTTTAGTCGCTTCTTCAAAAAAATCTCAGTCACGTCAGTGAGACACAATATTGCTTGCACAAAGTCATGTTAACTATCGTTAATCAGTCGTTACCTTTCAAAATGTGTGAAAATCCGATGACTCATAATCCCCTCCAACAACTTACCCACCACTGACGTCAGGCTCACCGGCTTTTCCTTATCACCGTTCTTAAATCCTTTAAGTAGTGGCACCACGTTAGCCAACCTCCAGTCTTCTGACACTTTACCTGTGACTATTGATGATAGCAAGGGACCCAGCAAACACTTCCTTAGCTTCCCACAGAGTCCTTGAGTACCTCTAATAAAAGCCAGGACATTATCTTTCTTTTGCATGTTTTAAGACCTCCAGCAGCTCCTCTGTAATAGAGACACTTTCCTAGATATCACTACTTATTTCCCAAATTCTCTAACTTACATATCCTCCTGCGAAGTAAATACTGATACAAAATATTCATTCAATACCTCCTCAATTTCTGTGGCTCTGCACATGGGCAGCCTTGCTGATCTTTAAGGATGTCATATTCTCTCCACAGTTACTCTTTTGTCCTTGACGTATTTGTAGAATTCCTTTGGATTCTCCCTAACTCTGTTTGCCAAAGCTATCACATGTCCTCTTTTTATGCTCCCAATTACCCTCTTAACTTTACTCTTGTTGCCTTCAGACTCTTCTAGTGATTCACTTTAAATCAGGAATTAAGAGGCTAATGATGACCATTTTGATTGTCGGAAAAATCCATCTGATTCACTGATACGCTTTAAGGAAACAAACTGCAATTCTTACCTGGTCTGGCCTACAAGTGACTCCAGGCTCACAGCAATGCGGTTGACTGCTAACTGCCCTCTGGGCAATTAGTTATGGGTAATAGATGCTTGAGCTGAAAATGTGTTGCTGATAAAGCACGGCAGGTCAGACAGCAACCAGGGAA
>NW_025145707.1:0-1301 GCF_004010195.1 Chiloscyllium plagiosum | reverse complement strand
TACTGACGAAAAGTATTCATTCAGTGTCTCCCCTTTAAATATATTAAAGATACTTTAAATATATTAAAAGAAATAGCAATAACTGGAGAGAAGATAGGATCCCTCGAAGACCAATGTGGGCAAGTATGTGTGGAACTATAAGAGATGGATGAAGTCCTCAACGAATATTTCTACTCTATGTTTACCGTGGAGAAAGACATGATGACTTCAGAACTTTAGGAAGTTAGTCGTGATATCTTAGGGACAATCCATTTCATAGGAGACGAGATTTTGGATGTACTGGAATGTTTGAAAGTGGATAAATCTCACAGTCCTTACCCGATATATCAAATAACACCTCAAGGGTTTCCAGAAGAATTTGCGGGGAGCCTGGCCTACAATGTTGATCATCATTAACTACAGGTAATGTCCCGGAAGACTGGAGGAGAGCAAATGTGCCCTTATTCAAGAAGAACTGAACAGAAAAGGCCTTGGAACTAAAGACCAGAAGGTTTAACATCCGTGGTAGTTAAGTTACTTCTGAGGGATAAGATTTACATGCATTTACAAAGACAGGCTTTGATTAGGAATAGTAAGTGTGGCTTTGTGCGAGGAAGTTTGTGCTTGATAATTTTCTTAAAGCAATTGGATGATGTGACCAGGAAGATCGACTTGGGTAGGGCAGTAGACGTCGAAACATGTGGTGTTGGAAAAGCACAGCAGGTCAGGTAGCATTCGGGAGGCAAGAGGATCTATGTTTCGGGCATAAGCCCTTCTTCAGGAATGTCCAAAACATGGATTCTCCTGTTTCTCTGATGCTGCCTGACCTGCCGTGTTTTTCTCGTGCCACACTTTTCGATACTGACCTCCAGCATCTGCAGAGCTCACTTTCTCCAAGGGCAGTAGATTTAGTCAATATGGATTTCAATTACACCTGAACAGAATAAGGCTTTTCAGCCCCTGGAGCCTGATATACAATTACAGGCGGAAGCCAATAAGCCCCTAAGGCCTATAAAACTGTAACCAGATCATGCAGCACCAATATCCAGTTACACAGCAGCAGGATCAGTCTATTCAGTTACTTGAAGTCAGTAACACAGGAAATGGAAGAGGCCACAAAGTGACCGGACTATGGGGTATACTGGAAAAAAAAACCAGGCCACATAGCCCTTTCAGACCTGCCCTTCCATTCAGTAAGTCAGGGCTGATCTGCACTCGGCCACAATTTCTCTTTTATGCCCAATTCTTTGTAGCCCTCGACTCTCTGACGGGTCAAAATCCATTGACATCCACTCGCACCCCCCAAACATTTCCGGGATTTG
>NW_025145706.1:0-1301 GCF_004010195.1 Chiloscyllium plagiosum | reverse complement strand
TTAACGATAAAATTAATTTAATTGTATTTTTTTTTTGTTTGTGAATGTAAAGGTCATATTTCATGCACTTGAAAACTGCCCTGCAGCCAAAAGTCCAACGTTGAGATAACTTTGACTGCGTCACAAAAATAGTCACAGAATGTTGCCAAACAAAGCTATTTGTGCCGTTCCATAAGCCCACTATGCGTTGAAGCACCTGAAGTCAGATGGAGATAAAGGCCCGATTGGATTGAAGACAGTTAATAGAATCACAATACTGTTATGGTGGTAAAGGACGACATTCGTCATGTCGTAGAGCATAAGGCATAGGAACAGAGATTAGGTATTAAAGCCCATTGGGTCTACTTCACCGTTCAATCATGACTGATCAGTTTGTCAACCTTTGTCTCCCGCCTTCTCCCCGTAATCCTTAATTCCCTTGATACTCATTAACCTATCTATCTCAGTCTTAAATATACTCAATGACCTGCACTCTATAGCACTCCGTGGCTATAAATCCCCTTGACTTAACACACGCTGGCAGAAGACGTTCCTGCTTCATTCCGTTGTAAAAGGTCTTCTCTTTGCCCTAAGGCTGTGCAAGGACAAGTCTCTCCCAAAAATGCGAACATCTTTGCAACATCTACTCTGCCTTGGCCATTCAGTGTTCTTTATGTTTGAATGGCATCCACGTTCATCCTTCCAGACTCCACCGTGTGTAAACCCAGAGGGGTCAAACATTCCTCAAATGTGAAGCATTTCATTATTGCGACCATTCTATTGAACCTGCTCTGAAACGTGCCTGGTAGCAATTGCTAAATGAGAATCATTACCTCATGAAAATCTCCTGATTTTTCGCCTTTACTTTGCACACTATTTCTATCCGTATAACTACCAAATGTTGTCTTGAATGCCTCAATTATTTTTTGTCTCCAGGACATTTCCATTTCATGCTTTCCATTCTCTAAATTCTCACTGTCGATTTTTGAAAATTCATTCATGAGTTGATTATGAGGCTGGCTATGTCAGCATTAATTGTCCAGCTCGAATTGCTTAGAAAGCATTGAGTTTCAACGAGATTTGTGTGGATCGAGATTACATTATGCCTGCTCTCCCACCGGATGTGTTGGTTAGGTGCGTTTGTCACATGTAAACACAGTACAACGGGGTAGGGGAATGAGTCTGGGTGTGTTATTCTTTGGAGGGTTTGTGTGCACTTGTTGGGCCGAAGGACCTGTTTCCAAATTCTAGGGAGTGATTCTAATGATGAACCTATGACAGGTACCTCGACCTTGGCAGCAGAACACACGTAACATTATCAG
>NW_025145705.1:0-1301 GCF_004010195.1 Chiloscyllium plagiosum | reverse complement strand
AACAGTCTTGTTCTCAGATGTTTGTGAGGGTGGAGGTGTAGGCGGTTCTGAAAATTGTGGAGAATGAATGGATTTGCTTTTGAAACTGAAGACAAAATTTTCGATCTTTACTAAATATTGATAACAGAAATATCACTGAAGTTCGCAATGGCTTGTGGGATTAATAAATTGATAGAGATGGGGAGACTTACCAGGAACGCCAACAATAGCGAGCATGGGATAGTAACCAGCCTGAATAATCAGCAGTACACCTAATATCCGATATGGTAATATGTGCCAAATCCAGGAAACAAGGTAAAGACCCCAGGATAAACTCCTGTCCATTGTTCCAGCATTCCATTCTATCTTTCTTAGATTCTGAACCATTGGTGCGACATTCCAGTCTACTGTTCTCAGATTATGATCCATTTTTGGAACATTCCAGTCTATGGTTCTCTGATTCTGATCTCTCCTCTCCCTGTCTCTGCTACAGCTGATCCCTGTTAGTGTTGGAGGTGATGCATCCGCAGCTATAATGGGATAAAGCATTGCAAGAAGCCCTTTACATATAGAAGAGGAAAGCCATGCAGTGACATAATTAGGATTCATGGAGACTGACATCAATCACAGTCACTGAACAAACACATCCAGTTAACTCCTTTCAGTATCCTACCTTCAGTTCACAATAACAATTGGATTGAATTGAATGTTGACATCGCTGGTTAATGGTCACATCTCCCATCAACAATTACTGTCGTGAAGTTAGTTGTGAGGGAAAATGATGGATGCTTTCTTGTCGCAGGCTCGATGCTTCTGCTGTGTTGTCCATTTGCAATACTGTAACTGTCTGAACGCTCCACCATGACCACCCAAAATAAACACAATCTAGATATTGTGAACATGCTGATTTCGCCTCGACTAGAACAGGTGCCGAACAATAGATTCTCAGTGGGCATATTTGCCCTGAACATGCACAGGAAGTGCGGATCTGTCTGGACATTCCTCTCGTTGCTCTAATAAGACAATGTTGAATCTTCAACACACAATACGATTAAGCACTGTTTTGTGTAAACTCACGAACACCTTAATACACTTTATTGACGTCAAAGCAGTAAGACTTACATTTTTGGAATTCAGTCCAAAGCCAAATGTGGAATGTTGTCGCAAAATCAGTCCTTGATTTCTTTAAAGAGGCTCTAAACGACCCGAGATTCTAATATTTCAGAATTTTGAAAGGTTCGTTGATGCCATTTTGTTTATACTTAACAGATAATGCCTCATCCAGAATCCTTTCATATCTTTAAAAAGAAACCTGTATAATC
>NW_025145704.1:0-1301 GCF_004010195.1 Chiloscyllium plagiosum | reverse complement strand
CTCATTTTCCCAGTGTCTGTGTGAGTTTTTGGCTGTATGCTCCGGTTCCCACTCACAATCCAAAAATGCGCAGGTTATTGACCTGGCTTAACTGCCTATAGTGTTCAGGAATATGAAGGTTAGGTCCATTCGTCACTGGTAAATATAGGATGGGGAATGGGTCTTGTTGGTTTCGTTTCAGAGAATCGGTGTGGACTTGTTGGACCGAATGGCCTGTTTCCACACTGTAATGATTCCAATTCTAATATTCATCTGAATGTTTTCCGTCCAGTCGTGCCACTTTCTGTTTCAACATTGTAACTGTTTCTCTCTGTTTCTCTCCATGGCCTTGATTAAGAACTTTGTAGTGTCAATGATGATAATCTTATGTAATTTCAGAACCAATGAATTTGTACAGCTTGCGTTATTGTTCACTTACGAGTCTAGGGTGCTCCATGTTCGACAGGGCGTTTGAGCAGCTTTGATACACGTCTTTCAAGCTGTTCAAAACAAGAAATTGCTGGAGAAACTCAGCAGGTCTGGCCTCATCTGTGGAGACAAAGAAACAGAGGAAGTATTTCAAGTCAAGCTTAACCCCTGTTCAGAAATAAAAATTACGTTTTTATCCCTTGAAGAAAGTGGATTAGGAATGAAGGGAAACAGAGCATGTGGAGGTGCAATGTCACAGAGGAGGGATTTTTGATTGTGGTGAAAGACAAACAGATGTAAATTGGGTGTATATTAAAGTTTGAATGGGAGAAATGGTTCCTCTCTACTGAGTACAACATAAACAAGACATAGACAAGGTCATAGGGAAACCAGGAGGCAGAATGCATGTAAAATGGAGAACAGCCATAATGGGTTCAGAATGTGAAGTTATGGAAACGAATGTTAACTCGTACGGGCTTTAACGTACAATCCGTAAAGTGAGGTGTTATTCGAGCTTGGGTTGTGCTTCATTGGAACATTGCAGCAGCTCAGGACCGAAAGGTCAGCATGAGAGCAAAGAAGGTTATTGAAATGTAAAGCAGTGAGAAGGTCAAGGTTATTGCTACAGGCAGAGTGAGAATGTTCCTCAGTGCAGTCTCTGTTTGGTCTCACCAGTGTAAAGGCAACTGCATTGTGAGCAGAAATGACAGGAGACTGGAATGAAAGAGTACAAGTGAAATGTTGCTTCAGCTGGGAGGTGTGATTGAGTCAGTCTCCACTGATCAGATGTTCAGCCACATGCAGAAGTTTCCCCTGAATGATTGAATAGAATTTCCCCTGAATGATTGAATTTAAATACTCATTTAAATTGAGTATTTCTGTCTCACATCTGG
>NW_025145703.1:0-1301 GCF_004010195.1 Chiloscyllium plagiosum | reverse complement strand
CCCCCATTCCCACCAGCCCTTGATAAGGTGGGAGGGAGCTGCCTTATTGAACCGCTGCACTCCATCAAATTAATTTTTCTGGAGAAACAGAATGTAGCGGAACCTAAACTCCAGCTTTCTCTGTTCCTGCTCCCAATTTAATATTCAACCATTTAGTTTATACCGAGTTAAAGACTGGAATTTCATCGATGGTCTCAGCGAGTTTATGTATTTCAGAACACAATAGGGAGTGAGTTTCAGTCTGAAATCTAACTGAGAGATTTGGGCGACTTTCTATACAGAGTAACAGGTACCAGTGAGTGAGTTACAGATCGGGGTATAATCGAATGATACAGTGTGGGTCACATATTGACTAACCAATACTGGGGAGCGAATCTAATTGAGGAGTTTGGACTTTTTATATATCGAATGACAGATACTTGAGAGTGAGACACAGGCTGGAATGTGTGGAAGGATTCGAGGAGGTTTATACACAGAATAAGAAATACCCAGGAGTGAGTTACTGACTGGAATCTTAGAAATACCCAGGAGTGAGTTACTGACTGGAATCTTATAGAGATGATTGGGGTGATTCATATTTAAAACAACAGATGATTGAAAGTTAGTTACACATTGGAATTTTATCGTGGGGTTTGGGGTGTTCATTTATAGAATAACAGATACTCATGAATGGTGTACAGACTGGAATGTAATCAAAGGGATTGGGGTGCTTTACATGTGGAATAACGGAGAACCCAATACTCTCTCTCATTCACAATCCCACTATTTTTCTTTCTCATGCAGAATCTCATCATCTGTCTCATACATAATCCCAGTTTCTCACCCTGTCTCATACACAGTCTGACCATGTTTCCCTCTCCTACAGAAACTATTTCTCTCACACATGCACAGTCTCACTGTCTCTCTGTCAAACACAATGTCACTCTTCCTCATACTCGATCTTGCCAACTCTCTCATAGACAATCTCACTTTCTCTCCCATACTCAATCTCACTATCACTCTCTCCCATACACAATCTACTCCAGTATGTCCCCAGCAGCCAATTCATGTTAGCACAGCACTGTTATGGACTTTACAAAGAGGGAAAAGCAAGAGAGACGAGCAACATCAGTACAGTTTGAAAATATTGAACATTGGTCCCACACTAACATGTAAGAATCTCTGACCCCCACCCCCCAGCCCGTCACCAAGGACTGGGCAGATGGTATTTTATTAGCTGAGGCTCTGTCTCAGAATATTCTTGCTGCTCGTGTGACTCCCAGATATAGCTCTCTATGTCCATCTTCTATTTCTATATTTCC
>NW_025145702.1:0-1301 GCF_004010195.1 Chiloscyllium plagiosum | reverse complement strand
AGTCCATGTTCAAATTAGACAGCGAATGTGGAATACTATCCAATGTTCAAATTAGACCGTGAATGTGGAACACAGTCCATGTTTAAATTAAACAGCGAATGTGGAGCACAGTCCATGTTCAAATCAAGCAATGAATGTGGAACACAGTCCATGCTTAAATTTAACAATGAATGTGGAACACAGTCCATGTTCCAATCAAACAGTGAATGTGGAACACAGTCCAGGTTTAAATTAAACAGTGAATGTGGTACACGGTCCACGTTCAAATTAAAGAGTGAATGTGGAAGACAGTTCATGTTCAAATCAAACAGTGAATGTGGAACACAGTCCATGTTTAAATTAAACTGTGAATGTGGAACTTTATCCATGTTCAAATTAAACAGTGAATGTGGAACTCAGTCCATGTTCAAATTAAACATTGAAAGTGGAACACAGTCCATGTTCAAATTATACAGTGAATGTGGAACATTATCCATGATCAAATTAAACAGTGAATGTGGAACACAGTCCAATTTCAATTAAACAGTGAATGTGGTACAGAGTACATGTTGAAATTAAACAATGAATGTGGAACACAGTCCATGTTTAAATTTAACATTGAATGTGGAACACAGTCCAGGTTTAAATTTAACATTGAACGTGGAACACAGTCCATGTTGAAATTAAACAGTGAATGTGGAACACAGTCCAAGTTGAAATTAAACAGTGAATGTGGAACACTGTTCATGTTCAAATTAAACAGTGAATGTGGAACACAGTCCATGTGCAAATTAAACAGTGTATGTGGAACACAGACCATGTTTATATTAAACAGCGAATGTGGAACACAGTCCATGTTGAAATTAAACAGTGAAAGTGGAACACAGTCCATGTTCAAATCAAGCAATGAATGTGGAACACAGTCCATGTTCAAATTAAACAGTGAATGTGGAACACAGTCCATTTTCAAATTGCTCCGTGAAAATGGAACAGAGTGCATCTGTAATTTAAAGAGTGAATTTGGAACACAGTCCATGTTCAAATTGGACAGTGAATGTGGAACACATTCCATGTTCAAATTGGACAGTGAATGTGGAACACAGTCAATGTTCAAATTGGACAGTAAATGTGGAACACTGTTCATGTTCAAATTAAACAGTGAATGTGGAACACAGTCCATGTTCAAATTAAACAGTGAATGTGGAACACTGTTCATGTTCAAATTGGAAAGTGAATGTGGAACACAGTCCATGTTCAAATTGGACAGTGAATGTGGAACACAGTCCATTTTCAAATTAAACAGTGAATGTGGTACACGGTCC
>NW_025145701.1:0-1301 GCF_004010195.1 Chiloscyllium plagiosum | reverse complement strand
TCAAGGACAGTAGTGGGAGACTGCGTATTGAGTCTGAAGAGATAGGAGAGGTCTTGAATGAGTACTTTTCTTCAGTATTTACAAATGAGAGGGACCGTATTGTTGAAGAGGATAGTATGAAACAGACTGGTAAGCTAGAGGAGATACTTGTTAGTAAGGAAGATGTGTTGGGCATTTTGAAAAACTTGAGGATAGACAAGTCCCCCGGGCCTGACGGGATATACCCTAGGATTATGAGAGGAAATTGCAGAGCCATTGGCAATGATCTTTTCGTCTTCACTATCAATGGGGATGGTACCAGGGGACTGGAGAGTGGCGAATGTTGTGCCCCTGTTCAAAAAAGGGAATAGGGATAACCCTGAGAATTACAGGCCAGTTAGTCTTACTTCAGTGGTAGGCAAAGTAATGGAAAGGGTACTGAGGGATAGGATTTATGAGTATCTGGAAAGACACTGCTTGATTAGGGACAGTCAGCACGGATTTGTGAGGTGTAGGTCTTGCCTTACAAGTCTTATTGAATTCTTTGAGGAGGTGACCAAGCGTGTGGATGAGGGTAGAGCAGTGGATGTAGTGTACATGGATTTTAGTAAGGCATTTGATAAGGTTCGGAGCAGGTCAGGCAGCATCTAGGCAGCATCCCTAGATGCTGCCTGACCTGCTGCGCTTTTCCAGCAACAAATTTCCATCTCTGATCTCCAGCATCTGCAGACCTCACTTTCTCCTCCATTTGATAAGGTTCCCTATGGTAGGCTTATGCGGAAAGTCAGGAGGCATGGGATAGTGGGAAATTTGGCCAGTTGGATAGAGAACTGGCTAACCGATCGAAGTCAGAGAGTGGTGGTAGATGGTAAATATTCAGCCTGGAGCCCAGTTACAAGTGGAGTTCCGCAGGGATCAGTTCTGGGTCCTCTGCTGTTTGTAATGTTTATTAATGACTTGGAAGGGGGAGTCGAAGGGTGGGTCAGTAAATTTGCAGACGATACAAAGATTGGTGGAGTTGTGGATTGTAAGGAGGGCTGTTGTCGGCTGCAAAGGGACTTAGATATGATGCAGAGCTGGGCTGAGGAGTGGCAGATGGAGTTCAACCCTGTCAACTCTGAGGTTGTCCACTTTGGAAGGACAAATAAGAATGCGGAATACAGTGTTAACGGTAGGGTTCTTAGTAAGGTGGAGGAGCAGAGGGATCTTGGGGTCTATGTTCATACTTCTTTGAAAGTTGCCATTCAGGTGGATAGAGCTTGTAAGAAGGCCTATGGTGTATTAGCGTCCATTAGCAGAGGGATTGAATTTAAGAGTTGTGA
>NW_025145700.1:0-1301 GCF_004010195.1 Chiloscyllium plagiosum | reverse complement strand
CACAGCACCAGGCCCATATTCCTCCAAACCCTTCCTATTCATACACCCACCCAAATGCCTTTTAAATGTTGCAATTGTACCAGCCTCTACCACTTCCTCTGGCAGCTTATTCCACACACGTGGAAAAGTTGCCCCTTAAGTCTCCTTCATATCTTTCCCCTCTCACCCTAAACTATGCCTTCTAGTTCTGGACTCCCCACCCCAGGGAAAAGACTTTGTCGATTTATCCTATCCATGCCCCTCATAATTTTGTAATCCTCTATAAGGTCACCCCTCAGTCTCCGACGCTCCAGGGAAAACAGTCCCAGCCTGTTCATCTTCTCCCTATAGCTCAAATCCTCCAACCCTGGCAACATCCTTGTAAATCTTTTCTGAACCCTTTCAAGTTTCACAACATCTTTCCGATAGGAAGGAGATCAGAATTGCACACAATATTCCAACAGTGGCATAACCAATGTCCTGTACAGCCGCAACATGACCTCCCAACTCCTGTACTCAATACTCTGACCAATAAAGGAAAGCATACCAAAACACTTTCTTCACTATCCTATCTACCTGTGACTCCACTTTCAAAGAGATATGAACCTGCACTCCAAGGTCTCTTTGTTCAACAACACTCCCTAGGACCTTACCATTAAGTGTCTAAGTCCTATTAAGATTTGCTTTTCCAAAATGCAACACCTCTCATTTATCTGAATTAAACTCCATCTGCCACTTCTCAGCCCATTGGCCCATCTGATCATGATCCTGTTGTAATCTGAGGTAACCTTCTTCACTGTCCACTACACCTCCAATTTTGGTATCCTCTGCAAACTTACTAACTGTACCTCTTATGCTCGCATCCAACCCTCCTCCACCAGGTTCTGTCTTCTACCTTTGAGCCAGTTCTGTATTCACTGCCTTTATACTCTTCTAAGGATTCACTTGATCTATCCTGTCTATATCTGTCATATACATTCTTCTTTTTCTTAACCAAACCCTCAATTTCTTTAGTCATCCAGCATTCCCTATACCTACCAGCCTTTCCTTTCGCCCTGACAGGAATGTACTTTCTCTGGATTCTTGTTATCTCATTTCTGAAGGCTTCCCATTTTCCAGCCGTCACTTTACCTGCGAACATCTGCCCCAATCAGCTTTCGAAAGTTCTTGCTTAATACTGTCAAAATTGGCCTTTCTCCAATTTAGAACTTCAACTTTTAGATCTGGTCTATTCTTTTCCATCGGTATTTTAAGTCTAATAGAATTATGGTCGCTGGCCTCAAAGTGCTCCCCCGCTGACACCCCAGTCACCTGCCCTGTCT
>NW_025145699.1:0-1301 GCF_004010195.1 Chiloscyllium plagiosum | reverse complement strand
CGCAGGCATGATTTCTCTCTCTCACACACACACACACGCGCGCTCTTTCTCTCTCTTACACACAAACACAGGCATGGTGTTTCTTTCTCACTCACTCAGTCAAACACACACTCTCAGGCATAGTGTTTCTGTCTCTCTCTAACACACACACACACACACACACACACACACACACACACACACACACACACAGATATGGTCCTTCTCTCTGTCTCTCTCTCGATCTCTCGATCTCTCTCTCGATCCCTCGATCTCTGTCTCTCTCACACACAATGAACTATTATCTTTTATTCATTTTATGGGTTGTGGGAGTTGCTGGATAGCCAGCATTTTATGCCTCTCCCTAGTTGCCCTTGAGAAAGTGGGGGTGAGCTTTCGCCCTGAACTACTGTGGTCCACCTGCGGTGGGTTAACCCCAATGCCATTAGGGAGGGAATTCCAGGACTTTGATCCAATGACAGTGATGGAACGGCATTATATTTTCAAGTCAGGATGGTGCATGACTTGAAGGTGAACTTGAAGGTAGTGCAGTTCCCACACATCCGCTGCCCTTGTTCTTCTAGATGGAAGTAGTTGTGGGTTCGGAAGGTGCTGTCTGAGGATCCTCGATGAATTTATGAAGTGCATCATGTAGGTAGTAGCAGCATTGTGTACTGAGCATGTGTGCTGGACGGAGCAGATACTTGTGGATGTGGGCTGCTTTTCCTGAATGGTGTCAAACTTCTTGAGTGTTGCTGGGGCTGCACCCATCAAGGCAAGTTGGGAGTATTCCATCACACTTCCACCTTGTACATTGTAGATGGTGGACAGGCTGCAGTATTCCTTGCTGCATTATTCTTAGCTTCTGACCTGCTGTTGTAGGTACTGTGCTTGTGGTAAGTGCAGTTGAGTTTCTGGTCAATGATAACCCGCAGGATGTTGACATTGTGGGATTCAGTGATGGTAATAACATTGAAAGCCAAGGGGCAGTGGTTGGATTGTCTTTTATTTTTTATGGAAATGTTACTTGCCACTTGTCAGCCCATGCCTTGATATTGTCCAGATCTTGTAGCATTTGAACATGGACATCAGAATCTGAGGAGTCGTGAATGGTGCTGAACATAGTGCAATCATCGGCGAACATCCCCACTTCTGACCTTGTGATGGAGGGGAAGGGCATTGATGAAGCAGCTGAAGATGGCCGGGCCGAGGACACTCCCCTGAGGGACTCCTGCAGAGACGTCCTGGCCCCGAGGTGAATGACCTCCAACAACCACCACCATCTTCCAATGTGTCAGGTATGACTCCAACCATCAGAGAGT
>NW_025145698.1:0-1301 GCF_004010195.1 Chiloscyllium plagiosum | reverse complement strand
TTCTCTCACACACTGAGCTCCTTCTCTCACACAGTGGACTCCTTCTCTGTCAAATACTGGGCTTCTTATCTCTCTCTCACACACTGGGCTCCTTCTCTGTCAAACACTGGGCATCTTATCTCTCTCTCTCACAGACTGGGCTCCTTCTCTCTCACACACTGGACCCTCTCTCACACATTGGGCTCCTTCTCTCACACACTGAGCTCCTTCTCTCACACACTGAGCTCCTTCTCTCACACACTGAGCTCCTTCTCTTTCACATTGGGCTCCCTCTCTCTCCCGCACAGGTCTCCTCTTTCCCACACTCGTCTCTTCTCTCTCACACTGGGCTCTTTCTCTCTCTTACACATTGGGCTCCCTCTCTCTCCTGCACAGGTCTCCTCTTTCCCACACTCGTCTCTTCTCTCTCACACTGGGCTCTTTCTCTCTCTCCCACGCTGGGCTCCTTCTCTCTCTCACACTGGGCACCTTCTCTCTACCACACTGGGCTCCTTCTCTCTCTCTCTTTCTGTCTCACAATGGGCTCCATCTCTCTCCCGCACTAGGCTCCATCTCTCTCCCGCACTGGACTCCTTTCTCTCCTGCACTGGGCTCCTTCTCTCTCTCTCATACTGGGCACCTTCTCTCTCCCGCACTGGGCTCCTTCTCTCTCTCACAATGGGCTCCATCTCTCTCTCTCTCTCTCTCTCACTCTCACACACACAATGGGCTGCTTCTCTCTCTCACAATCGGCTCCTTCTCTCTCACATACTCGGCTCCTTCTGTCTCTCTCACAATGGGCTCGTTTTCTCTCCCAAGCTGGGCTCCTTCTCTCTCTCACGTTGGGCTCCTTCTCTCTCCCAAGCTGGGCTCCCTTTCTCTCTCACACTGGGGTCCTTCTCTCTTTCACACTGGGCTCCTTCTCACTCCCACGCTGGGCTCGCTCTCTCTCTCTCTCTCTCTCACTCACACACTGGGATCCTTCGCTCTTTCACACTGGGCTCCTTCTCACGCCCGCGCTGGGCTCCTTCTCTCTCTCACACTGGGCTCCTCTCTCTCACACTCTGGGCTCCTTCTCGCTCACACACTGGGCTCCTTCTCTCTCACACACTGGGCTCCTGCTCTCTCCCACACTGGGCACCTTCTCTCTCCCGCACTGGGCTCCTTCTCTCTCTCTCTCACAATGGGCTCCATCTCTCTCTCTCTCTCTCTCACACACAATGGGCTGCTTCTCTCTCTCACAATCGGCTCCTTCTCTCTCACAATGGGCTCCCACACTGGGCTTCTTCTCTCTCTCTCTCTCTCCCACACTGGGCTCCTTC
>NW_025145697.1:0-1301 GCF_004010195.1 Chiloscyllium plagiosum | reverse complement strand
GAGACAGCTCGCAGGCCATAGTTATACTGCAGAAGAACGAGTGTGAGACAGCTCGCAGGCCATAGTTATACTGCAGAACACCGAGTGTGAGACAGCTAGCAGGCTATAGTTATACTGCAGAACACCAAGTGTGAGACAGCTTGCAGGCCATAGTTATACTGCAGAACACCGAGTGTGAGACAGCTCGCAGGATATAGTTATACTGCAGAACACCGAGTGTGAGACAGCGAGCAGGGCATAGTTATACTGCAGAACACTAAGTGTGAGACAGCTAGCAGGCTATAGTTATACTGCAGATCACCGAGTGTGAGACAGTTCGCAGGCTGTGGTGTACTGCAGAACACCGAGTGTGAGACAGCTAGCAGGCTATAGTTATACTGCAGAACACCGAGTGTGCGACAGCGAGCAGGCTTTAGTTATACTGCAGAACACCGAGTGTGAGACAGCGAGCAGGCTATAGTTATACTGCAGAACACCGAGTGTGCGACAGCAAGCAGGCCATAGTTATACTGCAGAACACCGAGTGTGAGACAGCTAGCAGGCTATAGTTATACTGCAGAACACCGAGTGTGAGACAGTTAGCAGGCTATAGTTATACTGCAGAACACTGAGTGTGAGACAGCGAGCAGGCTATAGTTCTACTGCAGAACACCGAGTGTGCGACAGCGAGCAGGCTATAGTTATACTGCAGAACACCGAGTGTGAGACAGCGAGCAGGCTATAGTTATACTGCAGAACGCCGAGTGTGAGACAGCGAGCAGGCGAGAGTTATACTGCAGAATACCGAGTGTGAGACAGCGAGCAGGCTATAGTTATCCTGCAGAACACCGAGTGTGAGACAGCTCGCAGGCTATAGTTATACTGCAGAACACCGAGTGTGAGACAGCTCGCAGGCTATAGTTATACTGCAGAACACCGAGTGTGAGACAGCTCGCAGGCTATAGTTATACTGCAGAACACCGAGTGTGAGACAGCGAGCAGGCTATAGTTATACTGCAGAACACCGAGTGTGAGACAGCGAGCAGGCTATAGTTATACTGCAGAACACCGAGTGTGCGACAGCAAGCAGGCAATAGTGACACTGCAGAACACCGAGTGTGAGACTGCGAGCAGGCTATAGTTGTACTGCAGAACACCGAGTGTGAGACAGCTCGCAGGCTATAGTTATACTGCAGAACGCCGAGTGTGAGTCAGCTAGCAGGCTATAGTTATACTGCAGAACACCGAGTGTGAGACAGCGAGCAGGCTATAGTTACACTGCAGAACGCCGAGTGTGAGACAGCAAGCAGGCTATAGTTATA
>NW_025145696.1:0-1301 GCF_004010195.1 Chiloscyllium plagiosum | reverse complement strand
GTCCCAGAGTGTGTGTGAGAGAGGGAATCCAAGACTGTATGAGAGAGAGTGAATTCCAGAGTGTGTGTGAGGGAATTCCAGAGTGGGTGTGTGAGAGAGGGAATCCCAGAGAGTCCCCGAGTGTGTGTGAGAGAATCCAAGTGTTTGTGTGAGAGAGGGAATCCCAGAGTATCTGAGAGAGATGGGATCTCAGATTCCCAGAGTGCGTGAAAGAGTGGGAATCCCAGATTGTGCGTGAGAGCCGGAATTCCAGAGTGTGTGAGAGAGAGAGAATCCGAGAGTGTGTGTGTGGGAATCCCGGAGTGGGTGTGAGAGTGGGAATTCCAAATTGTGTGTGAGAGTGAGGGAATCCCAGAGTGTACCAGAGTGTGCATGAGAGAATCCCAGAGCGTGAAAGAGTGGGAATCCCAGAGACCTTTTGAGAGAGGAAATCCCAGAGCGTGTGTGAGAGCGGGAATCCCAGAGTATCTGAGAGAAATGGGATCTCAGATGCCCAGAGTGTGTGTAAGGGTGGGAAACCCAGAGTGTGAGGGAGAGGGAATTCCAGAGTGTGTGTGAGAGAATCACAGAGTTCCAGAGTGTGTGTGTGAGAGAGGGAATCCCAGATTATGCGTGAGAGAGGGAATCCCAGAGTGTGTGAGTGGGGGAAACCCAGAGATTCCCAGAGTGTCGGAGAGAGATGGAATCCCAGAGTATCCCAGAGTGTGTATGAGAGCCCCGAGTGTGTGTGAGAGGGAATCCCAGAGTGTCCCCGAGTGTGTGTGAGAGATAGGGAATCCCAGAGTCTGTGTGAGAGAGAGGGAATCCCAGAGAGTGTGCGAGAGTGGGAATCCCAGAGAGTGTGTACGAGAGGAAATCCCTGATTGTGCGAGAGAGAGGGAATCCCCGAGTGTGCGTGTGTGAGTTTCCCAGAGAGTGTGTGAGAGATTGGGAATCCCAAAGTGTGTGTGAGAGAAATGTAATCCCAGCGTGTCCCCGAGTGTGTGTGAGAGATAGGGAATCCCAGAGTGTCCCCGAGTGTGTCTGAGAGATAGGGAATCCCAGAGAGTCGCCGAGAGTGTGTGATAGAATCCCAGAGTGTCCCTGAGTGTGTGTGAAAGATAGTGAATCCCAGAGAGTTCCCGAATATTTGTGAGAGATAGGGAATCCCAGAGAGTCCCCGTGTGTGAGTGAGAAATAGGGAATCCCCGAGTGTGTGTGAGAGAGATAGGGAATCCCCGAGTGCGTTAGAGAGATCGGGAATCCCCGAGTATGTGTGAGAGATAGGGAATCCCAGAGTGTCCCTGAGAGTGTGAAAGAGA
>NW_025145695.1:0-1301 GCF_004010195.1 Chiloscyllium plagiosum | reverse complement strand
TCAGCTGGATTCGGACCTCCGCTGAGAAACCCCGCTTAACCACTCGGCCATGAGTACTGACTAAAAAGCAGAAGTGAGCATTAACCAAATCAGCCGTGATCTCATTGAAAGCTGTCGCTGAATTAATGGGCTAAATGCTTCCATCTCCTCTCCTAACTCTGCTGTCAATTGCAAGGTGCGAGACACCAATGTAAAAGAAGAAAATCACAAAGTTAGGAAAAGATATTTGCAACCAAACTGTGTCAAAATTATTGATTGAAAGGAAAAGCACACTTTGCAATTTGCTAGATCTCTTTGCAAACATGACCAGCAGAGGTAATCAAGGGAGCTATTGATCTGAGTGTTCTCGGACATGAAACAATCAAAGGTTAGTGACATATTCATTTCTTTTTCTGGTGAACGAACTGATCTTTCCAGATTCTCACAATGAAAGAGATTTTTCCCAATAAAAGACGGCAAATAAGTCCCATCTATCACTAACACCATCGTGAGCGCTGCTGTTTCACAATGCCACAGAGTCAGGGTGAATTCCCGCCTCAAGCAACTGAATGTGTGGAGTTTGCACATTCTCCCCGTGGCTGCGTGCGCTTGCTCTGGTTTTCTCCCACAGTCCAAAAATGTACCGGTTAGGTGAAATGGCCGTGCTAAATTGACGGGGTAAATTGAGAGGAATGCATTTGGGCTGGGGCGGGTCGGTGTGGAGTTGCTGGGCCGAAGGTCCTGTTTCCACATTGTAAGTATTCTAATCTACAGTAATCAATGACCAAGGTATGGCGCACGTTGTTCGATGGGGCATGTATGACTTGTCGATTGTTTTTCTTCAAAGTTTCTTTTCAATTCAAATGGGAGTGGAAGAAGGGAAATGAATGTCTCCCATAATCCTTGCCTTCTTTTATCATTCACAGGCAGTATTTTTTCCTGTACGTTTTTTTTTTACACTGTGGTTACTGTTAATGTTCTTGTAAGCTACACTGGCTGGTTTCCTCTTTCCTCAATGTTCCTCATCTCTACCCAAACACATTTTCCATCCTTATCTCCTGAATCAAAGTAATCTCTAACCATTGCATAATTGCCACGGAAACTGGGCTTTTCACACGCCTGTGTATGTCATTTTCAAAGATTAATTGATCGTTTACTGTGTTGCAATTGCGCATGAGAAGAAGAAAACAGAATAGAGGCAGGTGGTCCTGGGTTTCAAACGCACGTAATTGCAGTTAAAACGCAGATTATTGCACACAATGCGATCACGGAAGCATGCACCTAACCGTCAAGAAGCACACAATAAGTACAATGCTGCATGA
>NW_025145694.1:0-1300 GCF_004010195.1 Chiloscyllium plagiosum | reverse complement strand
AGTACAGTATTGGAGTGCCAGATTTATGTGCTCGAGTCCTGGAGTAGGTCTTATACCAAGAACATTCTGATTCAGGAACAAGTTTGCTATCAAGTAAGCAGTGGTTCACACAGTAATCAGAAGCTCATAGAGTCATAGAGATGTACAGCACGGAAACAGACCCTTCGCTCCAACTCATCCATGTTATCTTGAAGTTAAATATAGCATTAGTTTGGTTCAGCTCAGAAAATTGCCGTAGAGGTGCATGAAATTGGTGGCTTGGCAATGCAGCTTGTGGATTATGGTTTACATCTCTCCAATATTTGGTTGGAGGAAATCTCTAACATCCAGTGCTGGATGTTGAATAGATACCTGGCAACTTATAGGAGGGCTTGAGATGGATGTTGATGAGCTAGAGAATAACCTGACATTAGTTTTTGGATGATGCATTATGTACATGAAAGATTGATGGGAGCCAAGGTTAGACCCTTGGAGAACTCCAGTGGATAAAAATCAGGGAATGGAAATGGAAGACTTAGGATTGATTCTCCATGAATATAAGATAAGAATGGAACCAGGTGTGTGCAGTTCCAGATGGATAACATATGACGGTCATTAGAGGATGGTTCACTCTGTCAAAGGCAGAGGGATACAATATCTGAAAAAACAGGAACAATTTGATAGCAGCATATATAATTTAGAAGGGCTGGGCCAGAATAAACAGAAACAATCATGTAATTGAGCAAGAAAATGTATTTAAAGAGGACTACGAGGCTGTGAAACACACGAGTAGACTTAGTGGTTGTAGCAAAAGGGAATCAAGCACATGCTGTGAGTTGAAAAATGTGGTGCTGGGAAAACACAGCAGGCCAGGCAGCATCCGAGGAGCAGGAGAAGCGACGTTTCGGGAATAAGCCCTTCTTCAGGAATGCTGTGAGTGCAGACACTCAGTGACTCCAGTGTCACTCTCCCTCTAAACTGGCCACCCTCCTTCCTTTGGAGGTCACTTTTCCCTATCCCTCCTGCCTGGGCCACAGTCCTTACCCCACCCCCAATACAGTTGAAGGGCAGAAGGTGGTGAAGAAGATAAGCAACATCTCCTCCCTGGAGGTCACTCACATTCTTCCATCACCCACTCCAGGCATTTGACAGTCTCTCTGACTCCTTCACATTGTCCCAAGGGTGGTCACTGTCCCTCATATCCACATTCTCCCTCAATCTCATCGAGACAGGTGGGTCTCACACCCATCTTCTTCTTTTACTCCCTCCCATCATGTCCCACCCTCATCCACTTGGTGGGGGGCGGGGGCAAGACAGGGAG
>NW_025145693.1:0-1300 GCF_004010195.1 Chiloscyllium plagiosum | reverse complement strand
CAGTGAGCGGACAGACATATTGTTGCCCGTGTGTCTAATGGTGTTCTTTTCCAATAGCTCTGTATTCACGAGAACACCATCTCTCTCACTATGGAGTGAGACACAGTTTGGAATGCAAACGAGGGATTCAAGGAATTCCTAAACGCGATACTAACAGATAGAAAGTACGAGAGGACTGTAATAACACGGATTGCCTGTCGGGGTGAGGATTTGCATCGACACAGTCACCACTACCAGAAGGAAGACCTCAGCAAGACACCCTCCAAGGCCAAGCAGAGACCTGCATTGGAGAGCACGTAGTCAGGGGCCAGGTGTCAAGGAGAGCTGAAGGCCTAAACACTACATCTCTTTCGTGTCTCCTTCGTTCCCTGATCAAAATTAAATGTGGAGGGGTAGAGAGACACGCCGTTGTAGCAGAGTAGGCAGGAAGGCTTTCAAACGGGAGGCTCCAGACAGCTCCAGTTCAGCAAAATGTCCATGGAAACTCAAATAAAGTTCTTTTAACTTTATTGTTACAGCAGTCGAGATGGCATTTAGGGCATCGCATGCTCCTCTTATGGTATGTGGTTGCTCAGGGGGAGATTTCCACCGTCACTGATGGCTACACGTGTGGGCACTGCACCCAGCTTCAGCTCCTGGGAGACCGTGCTAGGGAGCTGAAGCTGGGCATCACGTTGGCTCAGTAGTTAGCACTGCTGCCTCAGCACCAGGGACCAGGGTTCTGTGTCGAGTTTGCACATTCTCGCCGTGTCTGCATGGGTTTCCTCTGGGTGCTGCGGTTTCCGCCCACAGTCCAAAGATGTGCAGGTTAGGTGAAAGGTCATGCTAAATTACCTGCAGTGTTGCGTGTAGGGGAGTGAGTCGAGTTGGGCTGCTCTTCAGTGGGTCGGGACGGACTTGTTGGGTCAAAGGGCCTGTTTACACACTGTAGTAACCTAATCTAGAATGCACTCAGTGTAATCCGAGATACTGACCGAGATAATGACTGTAATATTTCAGTCCAACATTCATCGCCCTGAGTTTTCCTGCCAGTCCTGTTGTATTTAATAAACACAATTTAATCCAACAGACGTCCCTTGCTTCCTGTCATGTACCAGGCAGAGAGTAGATGGGCAAACACCAGGAATGGCAAAGGGAGTGCAGGAATCCCCTGTAGCCATTCCCCTCGAAAACAAGTAGACCATTTTGGATTGTTAGGAGCTATGACCGTTCAGGGGAAAGCAGCAGTAGCCAGTTGGTGGTACTACCCCTGGCTCTGGGGGACAGTGGGAAAGGGTAAAGGTAAACAGGACGTTAAATA
>NW_025145692.1:0-1300 GCF_004010195.1 Chiloscyllium plagiosum | reverse complement strand
ACTCCCATCTCACATCGGGCAGTATAACTCCCATCCGACACCGGGCAGTATAATTCCCATCCCACACTGGGCAGTATAACTCCCATCCCACACCGGGCAGTATATCTCTCATCCCAAACCGGACATTATAACTCCCATCCCACACCGGACAGTATAACCCCATCCCACACCGGGCAGTATAACTCACATCGCACACCGGGCAGTATAACTCCCATCCCACACCAGACAGTATAACTCCCATCCCACACCGGACAGTATACCTCCCATCCCACACCGGACAGTATACCTCCCATCCCACACTGGGCAGTATAACTCACATCGCACACCGGGCACTATAACTCCCATCCCACACCGGACAGTATAACCCCCATCCCACACTTGACAGTATAACTCCCATCCCACACCGGACAGTATACCTCCCATCCCACACTGGGCAGTACAACTCACATCGCACACCGGGCAGTATAACTCCCATCCCACACCGGGCTGTATAACTCCCATCGCGCACCGGGCAGTATAACCCCATCCCGCACCGGGCAGTATAACCCCCATCCCACACTGAGCAGTATAACTCACATCCCACACTGGACAGTATAACTACCATCCCACACCGGGCAGTATAACCCCATCCCACACCGGGCAGTATAACCCCCATCCCACACTGAGCAGTATAACCCCCATCCCACACGGAACAGTATAACTCCCATCCCACACCGGGCAGTATAACCGCATCCCACACCGGGCAGTATAACCGCATCCCACACCGGGCAGTATAAACCCCATCCCACACCGGGCAGTATAACCGCATCCCACACCAGGCAGTATAACCCCCATCCCACACCGGGCAGTATAAACCCCATCCCACACCGGGCAGTAAGACCCCATCCCACACCGGGCAGTATAACTCCCATCCCACACCGGGCAGTATCACTCCCATTGCACACCGGGCAGTATAACCCCATCCCACTCTGGGCTGTATAACTCCGATCCCACTCCGGATAGTATAACTCCCATCCCACACCGGGCAGTATTACTCCCATCCCACACCGGACAGTTTCACGCCGATCCCACACCGGGCAGTGTAACCCCAATCCCACACCGGGCAGTATAACTCCGATCCCACTCCGGATAGTATAACTCCCATCCCACACCGGGCAGTATAACTCCCATCCCACACCGGACAGTTTCACGCCGATCCCACACCGGGCAGTGTAACCCCCATCCCACACCGGGCAGTATAACCCCCATCCCACACTGGGCAATTTCACTCCCATCCCACACCGGGCAGTATAACTCCCAT
>NW_025145691.1:0-1300 GCF_004010195.1 Chiloscyllium plagiosum | reverse complement strand
GCTCCATTCACAACGTGCTCCATTCACAATGTGTTCCATTAACAATGTGTTCCATTCACAACGTGCTCCATTCACAATGTGCTCCATTCACAATGTGCTCCAATCACAATGTGCTGCATTCACAATGTGTTCCATTCACAACGTGCTCCACGAACATTGTACTCCATTCACAATGTGTGCCAATCATAACGTGTTCCATTCACAATGTTCTCCACTCACAATGTGCTCGATTCACAATGTGCTCCATTCACAATGTGCTCCATTCATAATGTGTTCCATTCACAATGTGCTCCATTCATAATGTGATCCATTCATAATGTGTTCGATTCACAATGTGTTCCACTCTCAATGTGCTCCATTCACAATGTCCTCCTTTCACAATGTGCTCCATTCACAATGTGCTCCATTCACAATGTACTCCATTCTCAATGTACTCCATTCTCAATGTGCTCCATTCACAATGTACGCCATTCTCAATGTTCTCCATTCTCAATGTGTTCCATTCACAATGTACTCCATTCTCATTGTCCTCCATTCTCAATGTTCTCCATTCACAATGTGTTCCATTCACAAAGTGCTCCATTCACACTGTACTCCATTCTCAATGTGCTCAATTCACAATGTGCTCCATTCTCAATGTACTCCATTCATAATATACTCCATTCTCAATGTGCTCCATTCACAATGTGCTGCATTCACAATGTGCTCCATTCACAATGTGCTCCATTCACAATGTACTCCATTCACAATGCACTCCATTCACAATGTGCTCCATTCACAATGTGCACCATTCACAAAGTGCTGCATTCACAATGTGCTCCATTCACAACGTGTTCCATTCACAATGTGCTCCATTCTCAATGTGCTCCATGCGCAATGTGCTCCATTCACAATGTGTTCCATTCACAATGTGTTCCATTTACAATGTACTCCATTCACAATGTGTTCGATTCACAATATGCTCCATTCTCAATGTACTCCATTCTCAATGTGCTCCATTCGCAATGTTCTCCATTCCCAATGTGTTCCATTCACAATGTGCTCCATTCTCAATGTGCTCCATTCGCAATGTGTTCCATTCACAATGTACTCCATTCACAATGTGCTCCACTCACAATGTTCTCCATTTGCAATGTGTTCCATTCACAATGTTTTCCATTCACAATGTGCTCCATTCTCAATGTGCTCCATTCGCAATATGCTCCATTCACAATGTGTTCCATTCACAATGTACTCCATTCACAATGTGCTACACTCACAATGTGCCCCATTCACAATGTGTTCGTTTCTCAATGTACTC
>NW_025145690.1:0-1300 GCF_004010195.1 Chiloscyllium plagiosum | reverse complement strand
CCTTGTAGACCTCGGCCACATCCTTGAGGGGGCTGATCTTGTGGTCCTTGTGTTCGTGGGAGACGGCGCACACCACACAGATGGCCGCACGGTCGGTCTCGCAGAACAGCTTGAGCTTCTCGTCGTGTTGCTCACAGCGGGGGGAGAGGTCTGCCTCCCGGGGCTTGGAGCTCAGCCTGCGGACACTTTCCACCATGTTGGCCGCGAAGCGGTTCAGTCTGACATTGCGGTGGGAGAACTCCTGCCCGCACTTGGGGCAGGCGATGCTGTCGCTGTTCTTGTCCCAGTAGCTCAGGATGCAGCCCCTGCAGAAGTTGTGCCCGCAGTCGATCATCACGGGCTCGGAGTAAAACTCCATACAGATCGGGCAGATCACTTCATTGACCAGGTTCTCCAGTTCCTTGTCGCTGGCCATTCCCGCTCTCCCTTTCTTAATATTATTTGCTTTTTTTAAAAAAAAAATAATCAAAACCCCCTTTAACAAAAAAAGGACACAGATATTTCTGCAATCTCCCCTCTTTTACAAGCAAATCCCCCTCAAGTGCTTTAAAACAAACCTAAATTGTCCACGCTTTCCCATCCTCCTTCATGCCGCCCAAAGGGTTTTGAGTTCCCCTTTGCTTTTCTCTTTTCTTTCCCCTTTAAGAAAGCGGCGCCCGGACTCGAACCGCCGCCCTCCCTCTCTCTCTCTCCCTCTTCCCCCCGGCGCTGTCGCCGGTCTCTTTGACGTCTCCAGGGATCGTCTCGCTCTGCTGCTGCTGTCGTCCCCATGGTCCACCGAGAGGCGGCGCTGCGCCCGACCGGAAATCAATAGAAACACCCCCCCCAGGTCGGGAGCTGGAGAGGGGCGACGAAGAGGTTTGCATTTAAGTAGCGCTTCCCACCAGCACCAGGAAGGCCTCCAGCAGCCAGATCTGAAGAAGGTCCCTGGCCTCAAAACGTTAACTCAGCCCTTTTTGCTTCCCCCTCTCCGCGGATGCTGCCAGACCTGCTGGGGGGAGAAAGTGGGGGAATAAGGGGTTGAGAAACTTATCACCCATGATTGAATGGTGGAGCAGAATCATAGAATCCCTACAGTGTAAAAACAGGCCATTGGGCCCAACACGTCCATGACCACCTTCCGAAGAGTAACCCACCCAGACCCTATTGCTCTAAATTTACCCCTGAGTAATGCATCTAACCTACACATCCCTGGACACTATGGGACAATTTAGCACAGCCAATCCACCCTAACCTACACGTCCCTGAACACTATGGGACAATGTAATATAGCCAATCCACCCTAACCTACACACCCCTG
>NW_025145689.1:0-1300 GCF_004010195.1 Chiloscyllium plagiosum | reverse complement strand
AGAAGTCGCCTGTTTGAAAAGGGCATGAGATGAAATTGATGGAAATCTGAAAGAGGGCATTTCAGAGCTTAGACCAGAGAGGTGCTGGAAAAGCACATCAGGTCAGGCAGCATCCGAGGAGCAGGAAAATCGACATTTCGGGCAAAGGTCTTCATCAGGATTTCGGAGGTGCCGAGCACAGAAACAGACCCCCCATTCCAGCTCGTCCCTGCAGACCAGATAACCGAAATTAATCTAGTTATATTTGCCAACATTTGTCCCTTACCCCTCCAAACCCTCACTGTCTACATCCCATCCAGATGCCATTTAAATAGAGCCACAGAGATGTACATCATGGAAACAGACCCTTCGGTCCAACCCGTCCATACCGACCAGATATCCCAACCCAATCTAGTCCCACCTGCCAGTACCTGGCCCATATCCCTCCAAACCCTTCCTATTCAGATACCATCCAAATGCCTTTAAATGTTGCAATTGTACCAGCCTCCACCACATCCTTTGGCAGCACATTCCATACATGTACCACCCCGTGGGTGAAAAAGTTGCCCCTTAAGTCTCTTTTATAGCTTTCCCCTCTCACCCTAAACCTATGCCCTCTAGTTCTAGACTCCCGACACCAGGAAAAACACTTTGCCTATTTACCCCATCCATGCTCCTCATAATTTTGTAAACCTCTATCAGTTCACCCTTCAGCCTCTGACACTCCAGGGAAAACAGCCTCAGCCTGTTCAGCCTCACCCCATAGCTCAAATCCTCCAACCCTGTCAACAATGTTTCGAGTATATCAGACTTTGGCAAATCATTCCGCACACACAAAACCTGTGTATAAAAATTGTGTCTCAAATCCCTTTGTGTGTACCTGTACCTGCCTCCAGTCTGAAACCCTCATTACCCTCTATCCTGTCTCCTGTCTCTGAGCCAATGGTGTCTTCATTCTATTACTGACTCTTCAGTCCCACGGGCATCATTTTTTCTCACAATTCCAATTGGAGACCTTCTCTCATCCATGTGAAGGAATTGGACCGTGACAATTCCATTTACACTGTCTCCCATCAATCTTCATAGGATCCATATCGCAGAGGTTAGACAGTGTTCCCAGCAAACACTCCCAGGGCAGAGGGAGCACAGGGTTCCAGACAAAGTAAAGCTTTATTTAAACTGTACCTATTTAAATCTCCAGGGCAGGTAGAGAATACAGTTAAATGTAGAGTAAACCTCCCTGTACACTGCAGCTTTTCACATTCCCAGGCCATGTTCAGTGTGGCATTAGTTACTGATCAAATCTCCCACTTCCCCCATC
>NW_025145688.1:0-1300 GCF_004010195.1 Chiloscyllium plagiosum | reverse complement strand
ATTTGTATTCTCATTAACATTGTCTGCCAAAGCGATTTCATTCCCCTGTTATGCTTTCCAGCTTACCTAGCCTTTCCTTATAAGACACGCCCTCCAGTATCTGTAACTTATTTGTCAAACTTTAGTCTCTTTGCGGATTCAGAAAATACTCCCGAAAGCAAGATGATCGGAATTGTATACCGTATTCCAAATGTAGGCCCAGCAATGTCTTGTACACCCGTAACTTGATGTACCAACCCATGTTCTTTATGCTCTGACCCATGACAGCAATTGTCCCAAATGCCGATTTCAACACACTGTCCACTTGTAATTGCACTTCCAAGGAACAATGCAACTGCACCGCTTGGTCTCTCTCTGTTGACAGCACTATTTAGTGTGTGTGAGAAGGGAAAACCATATTTGCCGACAGACCACTTGCTCACAGAAACCATGCAATATCTTGCTAAAAAAGGGCCTACCCAAAATGCCATGGGTACGTCAATATTAGTCACACTCTGGAACTGGCAGTGAACAAATCATTACTTAAGTCATTACCTAATAGGATGAACATTTCATGTAAATGACCCATTAATGGTATTACCTGCCTCATAATGGCATTGAACCTCCACATGTGCTGAAGGCTCTCTCTGTCTGCACAGGAGAACAGCCAACACAAAGCTCCAGTGTTTTTAATCGCACCAGGGTATTCCATAAGGATGACAACTGCACAATGAAAATATTGTGGACAGGATACTAACCAAAACTTTATCAATTTATTTAGATTAGCTCACCTCCTGTAGCCATTGTTATACTGACCGATACTGCTGTCCGGACCACATTGTTTTGCTTGTTTCAATAATGTCAAACTATCAACTGTAATCTTAACCGTTTTGTCCTGTAGTTAACATCGATCTCTTGTACGCCTGTAAGAACCAAATGTGCCTGTTCTTCTCGGAAGAGGGTACAGACTCATCTGTACGGTTTGCCCAAATCTGAATACGAGCAGACAATTTCTCTTCCCATGATATTGTGAAATAAGTCAGTGTTTGTCAATTTCACAAGATTTGCGCAGTCGAAACAGGGCCCTACTATTAACACTGTTAGTTATCCTTAGTGTTTTCTAAACAAAATCCAAAGCTTGAATTAAACTTCATCTTTCATTCCTTGGCCCATTTGCCCAGTTGATTAAATCCTCTTTGGTAACTGTATTCCCTACCCACTAATTTTGATATCCAAAGATTGACTAATTCCTATATTTTGACGCAAATCGCTCTTGTAAAGGTTGCACAATATTGGACCCAGCATCGATTTTGTGGCCCAC
>NW_025145687.1:0-1300 GCF_004010195.1 Chiloscyllium plagiosum | reverse complement strand
TCCCCTACATTGTGTACAATGTTTCCCCTACACCTGGCACAATCACTCCCCTACACTGGGCAAAATCTGTCCCCCACACTGGACACAATCTCTCCACGACACTGGGTACAATCTCTCCCTTACACTGGGCACAATCTCTTCCCCTACACTGGGTACAATCTCTACCTACACTGGGCACAATCTCTCCTGTACATTGGACACTAATCTCTCCCCCACACTGGGTACAATGTGTCCCCCACACTGGGCACAACCTCTCCCCCACACTGCGCACAATCTCTCCCACACAAGGGCACAATCACTCCTCTACATTGGGCACCATTTCTCCTGTACATTGGGGAGAAAGTGAGGTCTGCAGATGCTGGAGATCAGAGCCGGAAATGTGTTGCTGGAAAAGCGCAGCAGGTCAGGCAGCATCCAGGGAACAGGAGAATCGACGTTTCGGGCATAAGCCCTTTCTGACCCCTACACTGGGTACAATCTCTCCTTACATTGGGCACAGTCTCTCCCCTACACCTGACACAATCTCTCCCCAACACTGAGCACAATCTGTCCCCCACACTGCACACAATCTCTCCACGACACTGGGTACAATCTCACCCCAACACTGGGCACAATCTGTCCCCCACACTGGGCACAATCTCTCCCCACCACTGGGCACGATCTCTTCCCTACTCTGGGCACAATCTCTCCCCTACATTGGGTGCAATCTCTCCCTAAACTGTGCACAATCTCTCTCCCACACTGGGCACAATCTGTCCCCCACACGGGGTACATTCTCTCCCCCCTACAAGTGCTCATTCGCTCCCCACACTCTACCCTACACTGGGCACAATCTCTTCCCCTACACTGGGCACAATCTCTCCCCCACACAAGTGCTCAATCTCTCCCCACACTGGGTACAATCTCTCCCACACAAGGGCACAATCACTCTCCTACACTGGGCACAATCTGTCCCCCACACGGGGTACATTCTCTCCCACATGAGGGCACAATCTCTCCTCTACATTGGGCACAATCTCTCTCCCACACTGGGCACAATCTGTCCCCTACACTGGGTACAATCTCTACCCTACACTGGGCACTATCTCTTCCCAAAACTGAGCACAATCTCTCCCCCACACTGGGCACAATCTTGCCCCGACACTGGGTGCAATCTCTCCTCACACTGGGCACAATCTCTCCACTACAGTGGGCACAATCTCTCTACTACACTGGGTACAATCTCTCCCCTAAACTAGGCACGATCTCTCGTCGACACTGGGCACGGTCTCTCCCCTACACTGGGCACAATCTCTCCCCC
>NW_025145686.1:0-1300 GCF_004010195.1 Chiloscyllium plagiosum | reverse complement strand
TTGCTGAGAGACCAGACCTATGTTCTCTCAGGAGTTCAGAAGCTGGTGGGGAATGGCTAACTGTTTCAGACTGACGGTATTGTGGCTGCTGACAGGATTATGGACAATATAACGTTGAGTGGAGGGTCACACAGTAACTGTGCATTACAGTGTTCAGAGTTCATTCAGAGCCTGTACCTCTCTGTTAATCGAAATGAGGTCTATGCACTGGCACATAAACTACTGGGAATCGAGCATCCTATGGAAAGTACAAAATTTATCACCTTACGATTGGCTGCTTGCGACAAAATGAGTGTCGGTCCATAACCGTCAAGTTTCACCTTCGTATTCTCTCACAGTGCTATAGATTAACCACATAGTTACCGCTCTATCTCCTGATGATACCATCATGCCAGGGTTCAGTCTGGTGAAACCCCTTTGCACTGTCTCGGTGACGTGACGATCATTATTTATGAAGTAGACTCAGTTTGTATTTAATACCCCAAATTTTATTTCAACAAAACACTACCATTGAGTAAGGTATATTTACTGTGGTACTCAAGTATTTTGCATGAAAGACCAGATATCATTTCCAGTTATAATTACTTACTGTCCCATCGGAATTCTGTTAGTGATTTATAACCAAGCATGTCCAGGTCCTCTTCAACAGCAGAACTTCCCAGCCTCTCACCATTTAATAAACATAAAAGAGAATCATTTTATTTGTTTTTTCCCATTCAATCATGTTATACCTTGCGAACAGTTATTGCCCAAGCACTGATCCTTCTGATACTCCACAAGCCTTCCACCCAGAGAAGGCTTCATTTTGCCCATTATCCAATTTTGATCCATTCTGTGTGTTCCACCCCTACTTACACATGGACTCTAACATTCCCCACTTACCAGTATTCAACCGTGTCGAACGTTTTCTGAAAAATCAAATCCTTTACACCTACTCTTTGTAAAATTTCGATATCACAATGGACAATCTCCACAAACTACAGCAGGTTTATCAAAGATCCTTTCCCTTTCTTGAATCTAGGCTGACTCTACCAAATCATACCATTATTTTCCAAGTGTCTAGTTGCCACATTTCTTATAAAAGGTTACAATGTTTTTCTCACAGCTCACATCAAGCTATTTAGTTTTCTGTTTGCCCTCTCCGTCTGTTTTAAATGTTTAGGTTTACAATAACTGTTTTCCAGTCTGCAGCATCCTTTCCAGAATCTCACCAGCTTTGACGAATAGTCAGTCATTCTTTCACTGACTCTGTTGCCATCTCCTCATCAGTTGTAGCTCATCAGTTCCAGCAACATACCAA
>NW_025145685.1:0-1300 GCF_004010195.1 Chiloscyllium plagiosum | reverse complement strand
AATTGTTCCAGTGGTAGGCATTGTTCCAGTGATCGGCATTGTTCCAGTGATAGGAATTGTTCCAGTGATAGGAATTGTTCCAGTGGTAGGCATTGTTCCAGTGATAGGCATTGTTCCAGTGACTGGCTTTGTTCCAGTAGTAGGCATTGTTGCAGTGATGGGCATTGTTGCAGTGATGGGCATTGTTCCAGTGACTGGCATTGTTCCAGTGATAGGCATTGTTGCAGTGATGGGCATTGTTCCAGTGACTGGCATTGTTCCAGTGATAGGCATTGTTCCAGTGATACGCATTTTTGCAGTGGTAGGCATTGTTGCAGAGATAGACATTGTTCCAGAGGTAGGCATTGTTCCAGTGATAGGAATTGTTCCAGTGGTAGGCATTGTTCCAGTGGTAGGCATTGTTGCTGTGATGGGCATTGTTCCAGTGATAGGCATTGTTCCAGTGATGGGCATTGTTCCAGTGATAGGCATTGTTGCAGAGGTAGGCATTGTTTCAGTGATAGGAATTGTTCCAGTGGTAGGCATTGTTCCAGTGGTAGGCATTGTTGCAGTGATGGGCATTGTTCCAGTAATAGGAATTGTTCCAGTGGTAGGCATTGTTCCAGTGGTAGGCATTGTTTCAGTGATGGGCATTGTTCCAGTGATGGCATTGTTCCAGAGGTAGGCATTGTTCCAGTGATAGGAATTGTTCCAGTGGTAGGCCTCGTTCCAGTGGTAGGCATTGTTTCAGTGATGGGCATTGTTCCAGTGATAGGCATTGTTGCAGATGTAGGCATTGTTCCAGAGGTAGGCATTGTTCCAGTGATAGGAATTGTTCCAGTGGTAGGCTTTGTTCCAGTGGTAGGCATTGTTCCAGTGACTGACATTGTTCCAGAGATAGGAATTGTTCCAGAGGTATGCATTGTTGCAGTGATGGGCATTGTTCCAGTGATAGGCATTGTTCCAGAGATAGAGATAGGAATTGTTCCAGAGGTATGCATTGTTGCAGTGATGGGCATTGTTCCAGAGGTGGGCATTGTTCCCATGGTAGGCATTGTTCCAGTGATAGGCATTGTTCCAGTGATAGGAATTGTTCCAGAGGTAGGCATTGTTCCAGTGGTAGGCATTGTTCCAGTGATAGGAATTGTTCCAGTGGTACGCATTGTTCCAGAGATAGGCATTGTTGCAGTGATGGGCATTGTTCCAGTGATAGGAATTGTTCCAGAGGTAGGCATTGTTCCATTGGTAGGCATTGTTCCAGTGGTAGGCATTGTTCCAGTGATAGGAATTGTACCAGTGATAGGCATTGTTCCAGTGATAG
>NW_025145684.1:0-1300 GCF_004010195.1 Chiloscyllium plagiosum | reverse complement strand
TACATCTCTATAACTCTATGACTCTATGACTGCCCCTTTACCAATCATGTCACTGGTGCCATAGAATAGCTTCACGTGCTCATTTCCACCCCCACTTTCGGTTTGGTATTCGTGGCTCCTCCACGGAGTTTGTCTGATACCGGTTCTCAGAACTGGGGTTATGTGACTGACTACAACAATGGGTACCTCCTTGTGTGGGGAAATCGGTGAAAAAACTGTTATTAACGCATTGTTATTAACACACTGTTATTTAAACATACAATACACTAATATCCCGCACTACCCCCTGAACCTTGTTGTTTCTAGAAATCTATCAAACTCAGTCATCAACATGCTGTTCTCGATGGAGCTACCACAGCGTCTGGGGATATCGAATTTAAAGATTCAGCTAATTCTGAATTCCCACATGTCTGCTATCGCTCGCCTAATATTCCTGTTGTGCATCTGCTACTCTTCCTAACATGTCCTCTGTCACTGTGATTATCACTGTTTTAAACGCGTGTCTCCTCATGACTCAGTGATTGTTTAATTATTAAAAGATTCTGCATTGTGGCCGCAGTAAGCTCGTTAGAATCCGAGTCACTGCATTTTCCTCCTTGTGACTCATGCTGAAGAAACACGGAAAGGAATTAGTTGATTTTACATGAAAGCATTCTCAGAGATTACTATTTTCCCCCATCAAACCCCACTCTCTCACACACATCTCTGCGATTCATATTTAAGGATTCAGACTCACCCATTCTCAGAGAATTCTCTCCCTCCCGCAATCACTTACCACCTTTAAGTTCCCCCTCCCATTTCCCTTACAATCACTTTCGCATTGACCCCGTTCAGCCTGTGTTGCTGCGCTCACTGTTGCTGGGTGACCATGCGTAAGTATCACCACTGGGACCTTCAAACCAGTTGATCCATTTCGATAACGCGGTTGTGAGATCAATCCTCAGGTTGCAGCTTTTACTGACATGGACCAGCGATTATTGAAACATCAGGCTCAGGAAAAGGGCACAGGGCAACATTGAGGAAAATAAACTTTATTCAAAAAGCACCAGTTTCTGAGGACTTCCGCCTCATTTATTTCACTTGTTCATTCGGCTCTAGCGAGACTATTGTGTGTAGTTATGCAATTCACATTATAGCAGGGATGCGACAGCACTGGAAACAACACAGGGGAGATTTGCCAGGATATTGTACGGGCTGAAGAAGAGGGATTGGACAGACTGGAGACATACAAGGTTATGGGTCAAGTGATTTTAAAAAGGAGTTAAACAATTCTTATTGGGCAATACAGATATTCCGTTCC
>NW_025145683.1:0-1300 GCF_004010195.1 Chiloscyllium plagiosum | reverse complement strand
CCACCTCCCAGGAAGGGAGCACGGAGACTCCGTTCTACACCTCCCCCTGTAAACAGCTCAGATACTGAAACTAATCTGTGATAGTTACTGCTCTCCCCACTTGTCCTGACATCTTCAATAATCTGTGCTCATACACACGAGGTCCCTCTGCTCCTGCACCCACTTTATAAAAGCACAGTATGTTTACCTTCCAAACTGCATCACCTCACACTGTCTTGCATTGATCGCCGTATGAAATATACCTGAACTCAACACCAAGTTGGCGTTGTCCTGTTGCTGTTGCACTCCATCCTCCACACACTTCACAATTCTTCCTGGTATCCTGACATCAGCAAGCATCGAAGTTGTCATAGTGTCACACGCCAGTCAAAATAACTGAAAGAGAATGTGGTGCTGGAAAAGCACATCAAGTCAGAAAGTAAGGACAGCAGATGCTGGAGATCAAAGCGGAGAGTTGGTGCTGGAAAAGCACAGTAAGTCAGGCCAGAATCCCGATTTTTGACAGGGCTGATGAAGGGCCTATGCCTACAATGCTAATTCTCCTTGTCTTCGGATGCTGCCTGACCTGCTGTGCTTTTCCAGCAACACACTCTCGGTTTTGATCTCCAGCATCTGCAGTCCTTACTTTCCCCACAGAACAATTGAAATACTGACAGATTCACTGATGTGATCAAGGTGTACACTGATACTAAAGGAGCGGCAGAAATAACAACACACATCCCAAAGAGCCATTTAAGAAAACTGACATGCTGCAAACAGAAATAGAAATAATATTGTACACTATACAGAGTGGGTGAAATAGTGAGAATTTGCCACAGAGAAAGAGAAATACCGATTGACTCCCATGTTTGTCTCATGTCAGTGTATCTCTGTGTGTGTATTTATTCGTATGTCTACAGCTTCGTTTATGTAATAGTGCATGTAACTGTGTGTATTAGTGTGTGTGCGTGTACCTCTGTGTGGGAATGGTCTGGTGGTCCCTGTGTTGGTTAAAGTGATGGAATTCCACACTCTGCTGCCCTTTCCACTCCATTGCACAGACAGTGGCGGAGGGTGAAAACCATCTGGAAGGAGGGAGGGCAGCAGGTCACAGCATCATGCAAACTGACACCAACATCAACAGTACACAGACAGACAGACAGACTCAGTCACACACACACACAGACACACAGATTCTCTCTCTAGACTGGTGTGGAGAGGATTTCAATTGTACTAAGGATCATATGGAGAAATGTTGTGCTCCACAGCATTTGTCTTCAGACGTCTTTAAGTGAACCATTGTGGAAGAAGATGAGATCAT
>NW_025145682.1:0-1300 GCF_004010195.1 Chiloscyllium plagiosum | reverse complement strand
TATTGTGGAATATAACTTCTCAAAATTTGTCCATAAACGCGATAGTTCGAGTCCTGCAGATGGGTCAGTTATTTTTCCTATGTGAACAGGAAGGTTTTTGACACATTATGCAGATACATGAACGAAAGGAGAGGGCCACATTGGATTTGGTACTGGGTGATGAATCAAGTTCAGGTGATAGATTTGGAGGTTGGTGAGCAGTTTCGTAACAGTGATCACAATTCTGTCAGGTTCCCTTTAGCGATGGAAAGGGATAGACATATAAGGACAGAGGGCAAGAGTTACAGCTGAGTAAAGGCAATTATGATGCCACTAGGCCTGAGTTTGAATGCATAGCGGATGGGAAGGACACTGCAGGGAATGGTTACAATTGAAATGCAGAGCATATTCAAGGAAAAGCTACTGCGTGTTGTTGGTATGCATGTATCTGTCAGACAGGGAGGAAGTGTTGGAATGAAGGAGCAATGGTTTAATCAAGAAGCTGAATCTCTTCTCAAGACGGAAAAGAAAGCCAATGTTGAGATGAGACGCGAAGGTTCAGTTCGGGCGCTTGACATTTACAGGTTAGCAAGGGAGGATCTAAAGGGAAAGCTAAGAAGAGCCAGGAGGTGACATGAAAAGTCTTTGGCAGTTGGGATCAAGAAAAACGCTAAATCTTTTCATAGGAACGCCAAGATCAAGTGAATGACTATAGCAAGATTAGGGCTAGTCAAGAACAGTAGTGGGAAGTTGTGTGTGGAGTGCGAGGAGGTGGGAGAAACGCTAAATGGACGTTTTCCCCACAGTATTCACATTGCAAAATGATAACGTTGTCGAGGAGAACATTGAAATACAGGGTATTAGACGAGATGGGATTGTGGTGCATCGGAGGACGTGTTAGCAATTATCGAAATTGGGGAAAGGATTAGGAGCACTTGGAGGACAGGGATTTATTTTAGGATCTCAATTCGGGTTTACACCAATGGGGACGTTCATTCTGAAAGTAAATGTTTATCATTTTACTTCCTGTGATCTCGGACGATTTCATCCTGTTATGGTCAATGTGAATGTTGTATTCTACACAGTTACCGATGTGGTATTTCGGGGTAACGTTCCGTGTATCTTCATCCCTTTGTGCTGGAATTATGCTTCATGCTGCAGCTTCTCAGTTTCTGCACAAGCACCGCGATTTATACCGTGACCCATACTAGATGGGGAGTGAGGACAAGTGTTGGACAGAGAGAGAATGGGTTTGAAGATGGATATTGAGGAAAAAGAGATAGATAGAGAGGACGTGGAAGGTGGGGTGGAGAAAGTAAGG
>NW_025145681.1:0-1300 GCF_004010195.1 Chiloscyllium plagiosum | reverse complement strand
CTCCTCCCAGTCTGTTGCAGTGATACTGACCCACTGCACCCTCCTCCCAGTCTGTTGCAGTGATACTGACCCATTGCACCCTCCTCCCAGTCTGTTGCAGTGATAGTGACTCACTGCACACTCCTCCCAATCTGTTACACAGCGAAACTGACCCACTGCACACTCCTCCCAGTCTGTTTCACAGTGATAACGACCCACTGCACACTCCTCCCAGTCTGTTACACAGTGAAACTGACCCACTGCACCCTCCTCCCAGTCTGTTACACAGTAATACTGACCCACTGCATACTCCTCCCTGTCTGTTTCAGTGACATGTGACTCACTGCACACTCCTCCCAGTCTGTTTCAGTGATACTGACCCACTGCATACTCCCCCCAGTCTGCTTCACAGTGATATTCACTAACTGCACACTCCTCCCAGTCCGTTACACAGTGATACTGACACATTGCACTCTCCTCCCAGTCTGTTACACAGTGATACTGACCCACTGCACACTGCTCCCAGTCTGTTGCAGTGATACTAACCCACTGCACACTCCTCCCAGTGTATTGCAGTGATACTGACCCATTGCACACTCCTCCCAGTCTGTTGCAGTGATACTGACCCATTGCACACTCCTCCCAGTCTGTTACACAGCAAAACTGACCCACTGCACCCTCCTCCCAGTCTGTTACACAGTAATATTGACCCACTGCACACTCCTCCCTGTCTGTTTCAGTGACACTGACTCACTGCACCCTCCTCCCAGTCTGTTACACAGTAATACTGACCCATTGCACACTCCTCCCTGTCTGTTTCAGTGATAATGACCCATTGCACACTCCTCCCAGTCTGTTACACAGCGAAACTGACCCACTGCACACTCCTCCCAGTCTGTTACACAGTGAAACTGACTTACTTGACACTCCTCTCAGTCTGTCGCAGTGAAACTCACCAACTGCACACTCTTCCCAATCTGTTACAGTGACACTGACCCATTGCACATCCTGCCAGTCTGTTTCAGTGATATTGACCAAGTGCACTCTCCTCCCAGTCTGCTTCACAGTGATACTGACTCACTGCACCTTCCTCCCAGTCTGTTACACAATGATACTGTCCCACTGCACACTCCTCCCAGTCTGTTTCACAGTGATACTGACCCACTATACACTCCTCCAAGTCTGCTTCAGTGACACTGTCTCTGCACACGCACTGCACACTCCTCCCAGTCTGTTTCACAGTGACACTGACTCACTGCACACTCCTTCCAGTCTGTGACACAGCCACAGAGCCATTGGCCTTGATTTGTATGTCCTCGTT
>NW_025145680.1:0-1300 GCF_004010195.1 Chiloscyllium plagiosum | reverse complement strand
TGATACAGCTTTAATGTAGGGTGGCTCCCCCCTTAGGTTGGGGATTGAATTACAGCTTTAATGTAGGGTGACTCCCCCTGAGGTTGGGGACTGAATTACTTACAGCTTTAATGTAGGGTGACTCCCCCCTGAGGTTGGGGACTGAATTACAGCTTTAATGTAGTTATGATTTGGAGATGCCAGTGTTGGACTGGGGTGTACAAATTTAAAAATCACACAACACCAGGTTACAGTCCAAGAGGTTTAATTGGAAGCGCACTAGCTTTTGGAGCGACGCTCCTTCATCAGGTGATGAAGGAGCGTCGCTCCGAAAGCTAGTGCGCTTCCAATTAAACCTGTTGGACTCTATAACCTGGTGTTGTGTGATTTTTAGCTTTAATGTAGGATGGCTCCCCCCTGAGGTTGGGAATTGAATTTCAGCTTTCATGTAGGGTGGCTCCCCCCTGTGTTTGGGGATTGAATTACAGCTTTTATGTAGGATGGCTCCCCCCTGTGGTTGGGGATTAAATTACAGCTTTAATGTAGGATGGCTCCCCCCTGAGTTTGGGAATTGAATTACAGCTTTAATATAGGATGGCTCCCCCCCTGTGTTTGGGGATTGATACTGCTTTTATGTAGGGTGGCTCCCCCTGTGTTTGGGGATTGAATTACAGCTTTTATGTAGGATGGCTCCCCCCTGAGGTTTGGGATTAAATTACAGCTTTAATGTAGGGTGGCTCCCCCCTGAGTTTGGGAATTGAATTACATCTTTAATGTAGGATGGCTCCCCCCTGTGTTTGGGGATTGATATAGCTTTTATGTAGGATGGCTCCCCCCTGTGGTTGCGGATTAAATTACAGCTTTAATGTAGGGTGGCTCCCCCCTGAGTTTGGGAATTGAATTACAGCTTTAATATAGGATGGCTCCCCCCTGTGTTTGGGGATTGATACAGCTTTTATGTAGGATGGCTCCCCCCTGAGGTTGGGGATTAAATTACAGCTTTAATGTATGGTGCCTCCCCCCTGAGGTTGGGGATTGAATTATAGCTTTAATGCAGGTTGGCTCCCCCCTGAGGTTGGGGATTGAATTACAGCTTTAATGGAGGGTGGATTCCCCCAGAGATTGAGGATTGAATTACAGCTTTAATGTAGGGTCACTCCCCCCTGAGGTAGAGGATTGAATTACAGCTTTAATTTGGGGTGACAACCCCCGAGGTTGGCGATTGAATTACAGCTTTAATGGAGGGTGGATTCCCCCTGAGGTTGGGGATTGCTTCACAAAAGAATGAAGAGACAGGCCTGTAGACGCTGGAGTCCACAAT
>NW_025145679.1:0-1300 GCF_004010195.1 Chiloscyllium plagiosum | reverse complement strand
AAAATAAATTCCTCCTCATCTCTGTTTTGATTTAATCCCATTTGTTCTGAAACTATGATAACTGCCCTTGACGCTCCCATAAGTGTAAGCATCCTTTCAATATTTTAACTCTCTCGCCCATTAGGATTGCTGTGATCATTACAATTTTGATGGTTTTAAATCCAGTGAGTAGTGACAGACACACTAAATCTGTGCTGCTGGTTAAAGTTCGTTCCAGTCAGCGCACTGCAGTAAATCCTTTTGTCTTTTTTAAATTCATGTATCATATAAGTCTGGGAGCTGAACAGTGGATTTTGGTCGATGTGTAGTTGGCTGTTTCATAGAAGAAACTAAAATAAAAATACATAGTTTTGAGGCCCGGTCTGGAACTTGACTGTTTCTACATTTTTTTAGACGCTGGAGTATGACAATGCGCTTAACCAGTCAGTGAATCTTTGACCATTAATCAGATCAGTACCTGTGAACTGTTGCTGACTAGTCTGGAAGAGAACATGATCGAGCAGAAGGAAGGGCTGCAGCGTTTTGGAGAAGGGCATTCCGGGAAAAAAGAACATTCGGCCTTTGATGCGACAGCATAAAGATAAGTGAGGACTGCATATGTTGGAGAGTCAGAATCGAAAAGTTTGGCGCTGGAAAAGCATATCAGGTGAGGGAGCAACCGAAAATCTGGAGAGCTGCGGGTTAAAGGTTTTATCAAGAATAGTGGTAGAGTTGGAGGAGGAAGCTGACAGTTAAACGGGAGGACGTGGGCAAGGTCGCTGTCAACGTGATAGGTAGAAGCAGTTGGGTTTGTTTGCGATAGTTTGCAGGGGCGGGTGGAGTAGATAGGTGGGAAGGAAAATGTAGAGGTAGGAGAGATCAAGGAGGCTGTGCTGTGTTGGAATGTTGGACTTGGAATGAGTTGGAGGGAGGGAAGATTGGAAACTAGTGAAGTCAGTTTTGATGCCGTATGTTTGAAATTTCGCAAGGTGGAAGCTCAGGCGTTCTTCCTGCAATTATTAGGTGGCTTGGATTTGGGCTTTTGATGAGGCCCAGTTATACATGACCGTGAGGGAATGAGGAAGAAGTTGACGTCGTCGGCCACAGGGTGGTGAGGTTGCTTGGTGAGTATGTACTATAGATATTCCCTGAAACATTCCATGAGTTAGCGTCCTGTCTCCACAATGGAGAAAGGCCCACGGTGAGAACAACAGACACTATAGATGAAGCTGGGTAATGTGAAGGTTCATGTCTGCCTGATGTCAAATCCTGAAGAAGGGCTAATGTCCAAAACGTCGATTCTCCTGTTCCCTAGATGCTG
>NW_025145678.1:0-1300 GCF_004010195.1 Chiloscyllium plagiosum | reverse complement strand
ATGCCCCGAGGCATGGTACATTGGCAAGACTGAACAGAGGCTATGGCAATGGATGAATAGACACCACACAACAATCAACAGACAGGAGGGTTCCCTCCCAGTCGGATAACACTTCAGCGGTCCAGGACATTCAACCCTCAGACCTTTGGCTGACCATCCTTCAAGATAGTTTGGTACTCATGGGGATGGCCTCAACTGAGACTTTGGGGTCATGTCACATTGCAGGTGACCCCACTGCACTACACACACACACACACACACACACACTCTCCTACAGACCCATACACTCACGCTGACCCTCTCTCACACACAAGCTCTCTGTCATACGCTCATACATACACACCCACACTCACACGTACACACACCCTCTCATCGACTTATACAGCTTTAACACTCACACTCAGACACATGCGCATACTCTCTCACAGACACTTATACACCCCCTCCCACCATCACACACACACACACACACGCGCGCACGTATGTGGGGACAATTTGTACTTGCAGAATTACATTTTATTTTGTTCAAAAACCATGGGAGATTCTAAAAATCCTTTTTTTTTCAGAAAAAGAATCAGCCTGAACATCTGGGCACAGACAGCCTCCCACAGGGTACCTTCAATGCATTACCTGAGCTGACATGGCATCTATTGGTAAAGTTCACTTGAGAATGTAACTAAAAGAAAGTTCTGGGATTTACATATGAAACAACTGAAAACAACATGGTCATTCTAAAAGATGAGAAACATAACAAACAATTCAGGTCTTTTTCAATATATAATTTCAGTTGCATCACACTATAAACTTTTGCAATAAACTCTGTGTCTTATGATCTTATATTCCACAACCACCTGACGAAGGAGCAGTGCTCCAAAAGCTAGTGCTTCCAAATAAACCTGTTGGACTATTACTTGGTGCTGTGTAATTTTTAACGTTGTTCACCCCAGTCCAACACCGGCACCTTCAAATCAGGATTGATGAATGTGATTTGAATGTGACCATTGGAGGTAGAGTCAGTAATTTTGCAGATGACGCCAAAATTGGATATGTAGTGGACAGCAAAAATTCCCACAGAGTACCACGGGACCTTGGTCAGATGGGTTACTGGGCTGAGGAGTGGCCGGTGGAGTTTAATTTAGATAAACGTGAAGTGCTGCATTTTGGAAAGGCAACTCAGGGTGGGACATATGCACTTAATGGCAAGGTCCTGGGGAGTGTTACTAAACAAAGAGACCTTGAAGTGCTGGTTCATAGATGTTTGAAAGTAGAGTCACAGGGAGACAGGGGACTGAAGAAGGTG
>NW_025145677.1:0-1300 GCF_004010195.1 Chiloscyllium plagiosum | reverse complement strand
AGCAATTCTTGAAACAACATGAGAGAGATTGGGTTAGAAACTCCTGAAACACCATGACAGAGACTCGGGCAGCAACCTCTGAAACAACATGAGAGAGACTGAAGCAGCCAATAGTGTGGCATCATGAGCGAGACTGGGGCAGCAATTCCTGAAACAACATGAGAGAGATTGGGCAGCAAAACCTGAAAAAACATGAGAGAGACTGGGGCAGCAATTCCTGAAAAAACATGAGAGAGACTGGGACAGCAACTCCTGAAACAACATGAGAGAGACTGGGACAGCAACTCCTGAAACAACATGAGAGGGATTGGGGCAACAACTTCTGAAAGAACATGAGAGAGATTGGGGCAGCAATTCCTAAAATAGCTTGATGGAAATTGGTGCAGCAACTTCTGAAATATCATGAGAGAGACTGGGGCAGCAAAACCTGAAACGATATGAGAGAGACTGGGGCAGCAATTACAGAAACAACATTTGAGAGACGGGAGCAGCAAGTCATGAAACAATATGATAGAGGTTAGGAGAGCGACCCCTGAAACAACATGAGAGAGAATGGGACAGCAACTCCTGAAACAACATGAGATAGACTGGGGCAGCAACTTCTTAAACAACATGAGAGAGATTGGGGCAGCAATTCCTAAAACAGCTTGATAGAGATTGGGGCAGTAACTTCTGAAATAACATGAGAGAGACTGGGGCAGCAACTCGCGAAACAGCTTGAGAAAGACTGGTACAGCAACTTCTGAAACAACATGAGAGAAACTAGGGCAGCAACCACTGAACCAACATGAGAGAGACTGGGGCAGCAACTCATGAAACAACATGAGAGAGACTGGGGAGGCAATTGCTGAAACAACAAGAGAGAGACTGGGGCAGTAAGTCTTGAATCGACAGGAGAGAGACTGGTGCAGCTACACCTGAAACAATAAGAGAGAGACTAGGACAGCAACTCCTGAAACAACATGAGAGAGACTGGGGCAGCAACTTCTGAAAAAACATGAGAGAAACTGGTGCACCAACTTCTGAAACAATATGAGAGAGATTGGGGCAGCAACTTCTGAAACAACATGAGAGAAACTAGGGCAGCAACTACTGAAACAACATGAGAAAGACTGGGGCAGCAACTCATGAAACAACATGAGAGAGAATGGGGCAGCTACTCCTGAAACAACATGAGAGAGACTGGGGCAGCTACTCCTGAAATAGCAAGAAAGAGACTGGGGCAGGAACTCCTGAAATAACATGAAAGAGACTGGGTAAGCAATTCCTGAAACAACATGAGAGAGATTGGGGCAGCAAT
>NW_025145676.1:0-1300 GCF_004010195.1 Chiloscyllium plagiosum | reverse complement strand
ATGTAATGTGCTATGTTGTACGGATCTCGCATTCAGTATTAGCCGAATGGGACCACAAAGGGCCTGTACATATCTGTAATGCTGTGTGTTCTGTCAATCTAACTTCCTTCTTTCGTCGAGGTGCTCCATCAGGGGGCTGTACTGTGCTTCAGAGTTCTGTGTTGTGTTGGTCTCATGCCGAATGGTAACATAAAAGGCCTGTACTGTGATGTAATGCTGTATGTTCTTTCAGTCTAACATCCTTTATGGCCCTTTATGGTACCATTTGCCGAATTCCGTACATTTGACCAATACAACATAGCACATTACAGCGCAGTAAAAGCCCTTTAAGGTAGAACTTGTCTAATAAAGGAAGTTAGACTGATAGAACATACAGCATTACATCGCAGTACCGGCCTTTTATGGTACTATTCAGCTCATACCGGAGATTAGATCAATTCAACATAGCACATTGTAGCGCAGTAAAGGTCCTTTATGAAAGCGCACGAGTAATAAAGGAATATAGATTCATAGAGAGCAGCGAATTACAGCACAGCACAGTCCATTTATGGAACCACTCGGCTACTAGCGGACGTTTGACCAATACATCAGAGAACTTTACCGCACAGTAAAGGTCCTTTATGTAACCGCTCGGCTAATACCGGACATTAGATCAATACAAGACAGAACACTAAAGCACACAAGTGGCTGTAGCCCCTTGATGGAGCACCTCGGCTAATGAAGGAAGTTAGAATGATAGAACACACACCATTACAGATATGTACAGGCACTTTATGGTACCATTCGGCTAATATCGGACATTAGACCAATACACCTTAGCACACAACAGCGCAGTACAGGCCCTTTAAGGAACAACTGGGCTAATAACGGAATATAGATTGATAGAGAGTAGAGAATTACAGCACAGCACTGTCCATTTATGGAACCACTCGGCTAATAAAGGACTTGAGGCCAATACAGCAGAGAACTTTACAGCACAGTAATGGTCCTTTATGCAACCGCTCGACTTACACCGGACATTAGACCAATACAACACAGAACACTGAAGCACTGTACAGCCCCCTTGATGGATCACCTCGGCTAATGAAGTAAGTTAGACTGATAGTACACACAGAGTTACAGATATGTGCAGGCACTTTATGGTACCATTCGGCTAATACCGGACATTAGATCAATACAACATAGCACATTACAGTGCAGCACAGGCCCTTTAAGGAACAACTTGGCTAATAAAGGAAGTTAGATTGATATAACATACAGCATTACTTCGCAGTACAGGCCCTTTTGGTATCATTCGGCT
>NW_025145675.1:0-1300 GCF_004010195.1 Chiloscyllium plagiosum | reverse complement strand
AGAGTGACAATGGACTGATGGAAGGAGAGAGAAGGAATGAACCCAAGACAGAGTCAGAAGCATGGAGTGAGGGAGAGATGGAGGGGGAGAGGGAGAGTCAGGCAGAGAGAGATCGAGCGAGCAGAGTTAGACAGAGGATGAGGGCGAGACATGGAGGGAGAGGGAGGAAGGGAGCAAATGAGATTGAGAAAGACCGACAGAGGGATAGGGAGTCAGGTACTGAGCGAAGAGCATGGAGAGAGTGTCAGACTGAGTGAGACAGAGGGAGGGAACGAAGGAGAGAAACAGAGTGGGAGAGGAAAAGGTTGAATAAGCGAGAGAGGCAGTGGGAAGGAGAGTGAGAATCATCATGGAATCACTGCAGTGTGGAAAAAGGCCCTTTTGCCTAACAAGTCCACACCGAACCTCTGAAGAGAAACCCACCAAGACCCATTCCCCCAACTGATTACCATGTATTTCCTGACTAATGCACCTAACCTACATATCCTTGAACACTATGGGCAATGTAACATGGTCTATTCACCTGGCCTGTACATCTTTTGATTGTGGGACGAAACTGGAGCACTCAAAGGAAACCCACGCAGACACGTGGAGAATATGCAAACTCCACTTGGGCAGTTCGCCCGAGGCTGCAATCAGGTCCTTGTTGCTGAAAGGCAGCAGTTATAACCACGGAGCCACCCTGCTGTCTTCTTCACTCTGTCCTTCTGTACTCACAGAGTCAGAAGCGAAAGAGAGAAACAGACAGAGAAAGAGGGAAGGAAGGAGCGAGATAAAGAAAGAGTCGGACAGGGGGAGAAGTAGACAGAGGAGAGGTAAGGTCTGACAAACGAACTGATGCAGTTAAAGAAAGTTAAGAGGGCAGCGAAGGAATGAGGAAATCCCAATAGAGAGAGTCAGATGGTGTGAGAGGGAGAGAGGGAGAGAGGGCGAGAGAGTCAGGGAGAGAAAGAGAGCGTGTGTCAAGAAGACTGTGAATCCTCTTGCAAGGATGCCTACCTTGAAGAGGTTCTCCTCGTTTCTTGACAAAGATCTGAGCGTGTCTCTCCCTCGCACTGCAACTACCAGAACATCTGCTCTGCCATTCCTGATGAAGGGCTCCTGCCCGAAGAGGTTCTCCTCGTTTCTTGACAAAGATCTGAGCGAGTCTCTCCCTCTCACTGCAACTACCAGAACATCTGCTATGCCATTCCTGATGAAGGGCTCCTGCCCGAAACGTCGATTTTCCTGCTCCTCGGATGCTGCATTACCTGCCATGCTTTTCCAACACCACACTAATCTTGAGTCAGCGAGAAAGGCC
>NW_025145674.1:0-1300 GCF_004010195.1 Chiloscyllium plagiosum | reverse complement strand
GCACTGTTTGATTACACATTTCAGAGACATTCCCAAGACTGCTTCCTGTGTGTGTGTGTGTGTGTGTGTGAGTGTCAGTGTCTGCCTGTCAGTGTGCGTGTGTGTGTGTGTCACTGTGTGACTGCACACCCTGAGCCAGTGTCTGTCTGTCAGTGTGTGTGTGTGTGTGTCACTGTGTGACTGTACACCGTGATGGATGTGTCTGTCAGTGTGTGTGTCTGTGTGTCACTGTGTGACTGCACACCATGATGGATGTGCCTGTCTGTGTGTGTGTGTGTGTGTCTCACTGTGTGACTGTAAACTCCTGAGTCAGTGTCTGCCTGTCAGTGTGTGTGTGTCACTGTGTGACTGCACATCCGGAGTCAGTATCTGCCTGTCAGGGTGTGTGTGTGTCACTGTGTGTGACTGCACACTCCTGAGTCAGTATCTGCCTGTCAGTGTGCCTGTTTACTGGGTGACTCCACACCCTGAGTCTGTATCTGCCTGTCAGTGTGTGTGTGTGTGTGTGTGTGTCACGGTGTGACTACACACCGTGATGGATGTGCCTGAATGTATGTGTGTGTCACTGTGTGACTGCACACCCGGAGTCAATGTCTGCCTGTCAGTGTGTGTGTGTCACTGTGTGACTGCACACCCAGAGTCAGTGACTGCCTGTCAGTGTGTGTGTGTCACTGTATGACTGCACACTCCTGAGTCAGTGTCTGCCTGTCAGTGTGTGTGTGTGTGTGTGTCACTGTGTGACCGTACACCGTGGTGGATGTGCCTGTCAGTGTGTGTGTGTAACTGTGTGACCGTACACCGTGATGGATGTGCCTGTCTCTGTGTGTGTGTCACTGTGTGACTGCACACCGTGATGGATGTGCCTGTCTCTGTGTGTGTGTCACTGTGTGACTGTAAACTCCTGAGTCAGTGTCTGCCTGTCAGTGTGTGTGTGTGTGTCACTGTGTGACTGCACACCCGGAGTCAGTGTCAGCCTGTCAGTGTGTGTGTGTCACTGTGTGACTGCACACACAGAGTCAGTGTCTGCCTGCACACCCCTGAGCCAGTGTCTGCCTGTCAATGTGTGTGTCACTGTGTGACTGCGCACTCCTGAGTCAGTGTCTGCCTGTCAGTGTATGTGTGTCACTGTGTGACTGCACACACAGAGTCAGTGTCTGCCTGTGTGTGTGTGTCACTGTGTGACTGCACACACTGAGCCAGTGTCTGCCTGTCAGTGTGTGTCTGTGTGTCACTGTGTGACTGCACACCCTGAGCCAGTGTCTGCCTTTCAGTGTGTGTGTGTGTCACTGTGTGACTACAC
>NW_025145673.1:532-1300 GCF_004010195.1 Chiloscyllium plagiosum | reverse complement strand
TCACACCGAGAGGACGCTGTGTCACACCGAGAGGGCCCTGTGTCACACCGAGAGTACGCGTGTCACACCGAGAGGGCGCTGTGTCACACCGAGAGGACGCGTGTTACACCGAGAGGGAGCAGTGTCACACCGAGAGGGCGCTGTGTGACACCGAGAGTGCGCTGTATCACACCGAGAGAGGGCGCTGTGTGACACCGAGAGGGCGCTGTGTGACACCGAGAGGGCGCTGTGTGACACCGAGAGGACATTGTGTCACACCGAGAGTGTTCCGTGTCACACCGAGAGGGAGCTGTGTCACTCCTAGAGAGCGCTGTCTCACACCGAGAGGGCGCTGTGTCACTCCTAGAGAGCGCTGTGTCAAACCGAGAGGACGCTGTGTCACACCGAGAGGACGCATGTCACACTGAGAGCGGGTGTTGTGTGACACCGAGAGGACGCGTGTCACACTGAGAGAGGGTGCTGTGTGACGCCGAGAGGGCGCTGTGTGACACCGAGAGGACATTGTGTCACACCGAGAGTGTTCCGTGTCACACCGAGAGGGAGCTGTGTCACTCCTAGAGGGCGCTGTGTCACACCGAGAGGACACGTGTCACACCGAGAGGGAGCAGTGTCACACCGAGAGGGCGCTGTGTCAGACCGAGAGGGTGCTGTGTGACACCGAGAGGACGCGTGTCACACTGAGAGCGGGTGTTGTGTGACACCGAGAGGACGCGTGTCACACTGAGAGCGGGTGTTGTGTGACACCGAGAGGACGCGTGTCACACTGAG
>NW_025145673.1:0-142 GCF_004010195.1 Chiloscyllium plagiosum | reverse complement strand
AGCGCTGTGTCACACCGAGAGAGGGTGCTGTGTCACACCGAGAGAGGGCGCTGTGTCACACTGAGGGAGGGTGTTGTGTGACACCGAGAGGACGCGTGCCACACTGAGAGAGGGCGCTGATTCACACCGAGAGGGCGCTGTG
>NW_025145672.1:0-1300 GCF_004010195.1 Chiloscyllium plagiosum | reverse complement strand
ACAGAATAAAGAACCCCTGCAGAACTCAGTCTATCCAAACAAGACTTAAGTATGTTGTTCTGAATAGACACAACAGTCCCAATAAGCAAACCCACTTTAAAACACAGTACAAAAAAGAGACAGATGCTTACAAGTTGAAGTTAGGAGGGCAGAAGAGAGAGTTTCCACACAGCTCACTGTTGAACTCCCAACCAGTTCTGGACTGAACTAAACTGCTCAGCTCAGCTCAGCTAGAGAGCCGACCATTCCTCTTTCTTTATACAGGTCACTTCTAAAACATGGTCACTTTGGCCTGAACTCTCATCTGTTTACATATAAATATAAAGGCCTCTCAATACCCTTTCATCTCTGTACTAAACCAGACTGATCGGAGCCCCGCCTGGTTTATCACCCCTCTGAAACAAATCAAGGACAGAATCTCCTTGAGCCAAGGAACAGCTTTTAGGAAAAAAGGGACTAGCTTTGTGACATTTCCCAAACATTAATTGGGATACTTTTATTGTGCAAGGCAAGGAGGGATCAAAATTCTTAGATTGTGTCAATGTGAACCACTTTAGAAAGCTCAATAAGAGCTTTGTTCTGAACATAATATCAGGAAAGTACCCCAGGAAGGTGGAAGGTATATCAGTGGTGGAGCATTTTGGACACACAGTTTGCTTTACAAAGAAAATGCTGTGGGAAAGGATGAAAATTTGTCGGGAATCAAAGTTCAAAACTGGGAAAGGCTAGTTTTACTAAGATAGGATACAGTGTAGCCCAAGTGGAATGAGAACAGCTACTGGTTGATAAAATTGCAAGAGCAGTGAATGTATTTAAGAAGGAAATAACAGGAGTACAGAGCAAATATGTTACTGTAAAGACAATTGTGGGACTAGGACTGGAGATTCCCAGTCTCTATGGACATAAAAGTTAGGAGTTAGAGAATTAGAGAATCTTATCATAGATACTGAGCTGCTCAATACGGCATGAGGAGTATAAAGAATCCAGTGCAGAACTGAAACATGAAATTAAAAAAACAAACCGTGTGTATGAGTAAATATCATCAGGTAGTAAAAAGGGAAACTCGAGTGGTCTCTTTACTGAATGTGCAAAGAGCAAGGGAATAACTAGGGATAGAATAGATCTATTTTAGGGACCATAAAAGTGAGTTGTGCACAGACCTAGAAGAGGTGGACACAATCGAACTAAATATTTTATGTCAGTCTTTTCAATGGAAAAGGATGAGGTAGGTATAGACATCTGGCTGAGGACCTGTGAAATATTAGAAAGAATCAACAGAGAGGGAGCGGAGGTATTAGAA
>NW_025145671.1:0-1300 GCF_004010195.1 Chiloscyllium plagiosum | reverse complement strand
GACCCAGGGGACATGCTATTTGAACACAATGCACAACTGCTAACTCCTTCTCCTTGTAAACCTCAATCCCGCCTAGTCTATTAGCCTGCATCTCAGTATTCTCCTCAACAACTTGTCTCTTTCGTGTGAATACTGACGAAAAGTCTTCATTTAGTGCTTCCCCTATCTCGTCAGACACCATGCACAACTTCCCACTACTATCCCTGATTGGCTCTAACCTTTCTGTAACAATCTTCTGTTCCTGATATACCTATAAAAAGCTTGATCCCATCTGCCAAAGACATGTCCCCTCCTGGCTCTTCTTAGCTCTCCCTTTAGGTTTTTCCTGGCGAACTTGTTACTGTCAAATGCCCTAACCGAGCCTTCAGTCTCATTCTTCTTTCTCTTGACAAGCGAATACACTGACAGCAAATAGAAGGAGCATAATCTGACTCTTCTGCCTTCAGGGACAGGGGTGGATACTGGATAAGAAAGCCAAGGAACTTAATGCACAGTAAAGGGAGTCAGAGGAGGGCTCCAGCTGGAGACCAATGCGGGAGAAATGCTTTACACAAAGCTGCAGCAAGACAGACAAAAGAGGTGGTAGAGAGGGGAAAGGTACAGAAACCAGCTAGAATAACTGCAGTGCCAGGTCACAGAAGCCAAGAGCATTTAACATGCCATAGGAGGCGGAGATCAGCCATTTCTGGAAACAAGTTAAAGTGCAGTAGAAGAGGCTAAGGGATATTCAGGAAGCACACAATGTAGCCTGCAGGAAAGGTCTGGAATCTCAGCCTGGCTCTGTCCCAGGTCAGACGTTGGTTTGCCTAATAAGACCGGTTGCAGCCCAGGCAGACAGGGAAGAGCAGAGGGGTGAGGCAGGAGCGGATGAACGGACAGTCAGGATCGCTCGGTCGTCTGTGGCGCCGGGTAGAGGCCCAGTGTGTCAACACGTGGAGGATCGAACAGTAACCGATGCACTGAGAGCAGGCATGGTCTAGCAGCAGGTAGATGGGTGTACAGTGTCTATATCGGAAGGGTCGGGACTGTTTGAATCTAGCATTGTGCCTGCATGCTGTGTATTGTATACCTCTATGTTTCGATTTTCCCTAATCCTGCCTTGTTATTTTCCCTTTCAGGGGACAATGCACAGTCTCTCCAGGCACGAGATGTCCTTGTGCTGGCGTCTGGTGATTTGGGGAGTTGGCTTTAGGGTCTGGCCGATTTTTCCTCACCCAGGGTGATACTCTAGAGCGTAGAGTATTAAAGAGGAGATGTGTTGGATTAAAAAAAAAAAATCATCACTTAAAATACTATACAA
>NW_025145670.1:0-1300 GCF_004010195.1 Chiloscyllium plagiosum | reverse complement strand
CAACATGAGTTTAATTTAGATAAATGTGAGGTGTAACATTTTGAAAGGCAAATCAGGGCACGACTTACATAGTTAATGGGAGTGTTGCTAAACAAAGTGTCCTTGCAGGTTCATAATTCCTTGAAAGTGGAATTGCAGGGAGACAGGATTGTGAAGAAGGCATTTGGTACGCTTTCCTTTATTGGTCAGAGCATTGAGTACAGGGGTTGGGAGGTCATGTTAGGCCACTTTTGGAAAACTGTGTGCAATTCCAGTTGCCCTCCTCTGGAAGAACGTTGTGAAACTTAAAAGGGTTCAGGAAAGATTTACAAAGATGTAGACAGAGTTGGAGGGTTTGAGCGATAGGAAGATGCTGAATACGCCAGGGATAATTTCCCTGTAGCATTAGAGGCTGATGGGTGACCTTACAGAAGTTTATAAGGGATATGGATAGGTTGGATAGCCAAAATCCTTTCCCCATGGTAGGCAACTTCAAACCTAGAGGGCATAGAATTCACGTGAAAAGGGAAAGATTTAAAAAAGACCTGAGGGGCAACGTTTTCACTCAGAGGGTAGTGCATGTTTGGAATGAGCTGCCAGAGGAAGTGGTGGAGGTTGCTACAATTACAACATTTAAAAGGCATCTGGATGGGTATGTAAATAAGAAGGATTTAGAGGGATACAGGCCAAATGCTGGCGAATGGAATTAGATGAGTTTAGGATATCTGGTCGGCATGGATGAGTTGGACCGAAGGCTCTGTTTCTGTGATGTATGACTTTAATCATCTTGTGTGAAAGCAGAAGTGTTGTTGTGAAGATTGGACTTTCAGAGCAGCTTTCAAAGATGTTTTGCCTTTACGGGAAGCAGAAGAAGTGACAATGAAATATTTCATTGGTGAGACAGCAACTGAGTACGTGAGTACGTCTAGGATTTTGGTGGAAAGTAGGAATTCATTGCACTGTGGGGGTGAAGTGCTTTAAGGCTTACCAGCAGTAAGGTCAGTGTGCTGATTGGGGTGCCCAGTGAAGGGTTAGGTGGAATTTTGAGTTAAACTGCTCATTTCTGCCAGCCTCCAACATTGTATTTCCAATGTTGTCCATCAGGAGGAGCGGTGAATCAGTAACTGGTATCGTTAGAAGCCTTACGATTTTCAGCACTGCAGGAATGGCATTGTTTCATCAGCATTGTAAACGTTACAATGGGCTGTATTTACTAGAAACAATTAAGCATTTAGATAACGTACATACGAGAGGGCAGGGTGGGATTTGTCTTTCGATTTGCAGAAGTTGGGAGATTCTGGGAGCTGTGATCTGAGGCAAA
>NW_025145669.1:0-1300 GCF_004010195.1 Chiloscyllium plagiosum | reverse complement strand
GGTAAGGTTGTAGTCCAGGTGGGTAAGGTTGCAGTCCAGGTAGGTAAGGTTGTAGTCCAGGTAGGTAAGGTTGCAGTACAATCTCAGTGGCTGAAGCATTAGAGAGGATGTGAGGACCTGTTTTACACAGAGGGTGATGGCTGACTGCAATTTGCTGCCTGTGTTGGTGGTGGAGGCAGACACAAATTAATTCTTCTAAAACATCAGGCTGATGGTTTTTCTCTCCATTGTATGGACCATACAGCGTCCTCTGGTAAGACAAAGGGTGGAGGGGTTTGCTTTTTAATCACCAACGTGTGGTGCACTGACATTGTAACCCTGGGCAGTTATTGCTCCCCAAACCTTGAACCCCTCACCACCAAATGCCACCCTTTCTATCTACCATGGGAATTTCCCGCTGCTATACTAACTGCTATGTGCAGACCGTCACAAACAAAGGTTGAGGATGCTCTGGATGTGCTGTACTCCACCACTAACACCCTGGAGACAGAGCACCTCGAGGCCCTGTTTATTGTAACTGGTGGTTTCAATCAAGCCAATCCAAGGAAGGTGTTGCCCAAGTACCACCAGAACATTACCTGCCCCACCAGGGGCCCGAACATTTTAGACCACTGCTACACCACTGAGAAGGATGCCTACTGCTCCATCCCTGCCCTCATTCCGGGAACTCCGACCACAATGCCGTGTTCCTTCTCCCGGCTTACAGGCAAAAGCTTAAGCAGGAGACCCCCCCCCCTCACTGATACAGGTCCAGTGCTGGTCGGAGGAGACAGAGGATCAACTCCTGTGCTGTATAGAATCGGCTGATTGGGCCATGTTCAAACAGCCTGCAGGTACCTCGGGCAAGTACGCCACCACTGTCACTGACTTTATCAGCAAGTGTGTGGAGGACTGCACACCAAGGAAGTCATTCCCGGGGTTCCCCAGCAGGATATTTTCGGCGGCAGTTGGAGTGGGAGCAGCAACAGCGAGGAGCAGAGGCCCGACAGGTAGGTAACCTTAAAATATACAAACCTTACCTTGGCAAGCGAACAGTGGATAGGAACAGACACGGCACTGCTGGGTAAGTGAGGCTTTTAAAGGAGCAGCAGAAGGAGGAGGCCACAGCGAGGAGCAGACGCTGCTGGGTATATATTTGGGCAGCGGCTGAATCCCGAGACACTACACGTGTAGTGTCTCCCACCCGCTCTCCTCCTCTAACCAAAAAAAACATACTCTCGTGTGTTGCTAAGTTAAGGCGTTTCAATTTATATTTGTCATGTATCACGTGATCGATTGAAAGGTTACTGTGAGTTGGTTA
>NW_025145668.1:0-1300 GCF_004010195.1 Chiloscyllium plagiosum | reverse complement strand
CCCGAGCTATTCTTTTGCTCTTAATGCATGTGTCGACTCTCTTTGGATTCTCATTAACCTTAACTGCCAAAGGTATCACATGACCCTTTTTGCATTCCTGATTTTCATCCAAAGTGTATTCGTACGGCCCCTGTAATCCTCAGGGATTCCCTTGATCCAGCTGGCTATACTTGACATGAGTCCCCTTTTCCTTCAGCAGAGCTGAGCAGTCAGCCACTGTTTCCCAATTCTGTTAGGATTGAGCTGGACTTAAACGGGAACATGCTGCCACTGAACATGCATTTTATCTCTCATTTAAAATATTCCCACTTTCTAGACTTCCCTTTACCTGCGAATAGCTTCCCCAATCTACTTTAAAAATCATCATGTCTAATACGATCAAGATTGGTCTTGCTCCATTTTCTAACTTGACCTCGTGGACTAGGCCTGTGCTTTACCAAAGCTAGTTTCAAACTCATAGAATTGTGGTCACTGTGCCAAAGTGCATCCCCACTAACATCTCAGTCCCGTTCTCTATCTTGTTTCCCAAGGGGTGGGCAGGTTTAGCACCATTCTCCAGTTGGGTCATTTGTATATTGACTGAGAGTTTCTGGAACACACTTAACAAATTCCTTCCATTCAAATGTTTAATGCTGCAGCAATCCCAGTCCAGGTTTGGAAAGGTTTGAATCCTCTACGATTACGACTTTCTTATTCTAACAGATATCTGACATTTCCTCACGTATTTGCTGTTCCACCTCCCATTGCCTACCGCTGTAGTACAATTGCAGCACAACCATAGCAAAATAATGAACAATTTTCATTTCTCAGTTGCACTAATATAGCTTAACTGGATGATCCCGCACGAATATTCGCTGTGATGATTCCGCCAATCAAACCCATCGTCTCTGCTCCTCTTCTGTCTCCAGTTCAAACCTTCCTATAGCATCTATTCCACGGAACAATGAGCTGCTGCCAGTCCATCTGTTGTACAGTTTTACAATACCTATTTTATACCATTCCCAGGACCCCATCCGTGCCCTGGGTTCATCTGCCTTTACGGTCGAGGATCCCACAGCCCTGCCAGACTAGTTTAAATCCTCTCGAGTGACTCCAGTAACTCACCGCATCAGGTTATGGGTCACCCTCCCGCTCTCAGTTCAGATGCCTTCCCCATCCTGTCGATCTGTGCTGACACCTTCAGGGAACTATGGATTGGATACCAAGACTCCTCCACACTACTCCATCAATACTCCACAAGGACTTCTGTTCATTATGTCTCTCCTTAGCTTTTTATACCTTCCACAGGATATGACCTCAC
>NW_025145667.1:0-1300 GCF_004010195.1 Chiloscyllium plagiosum | reverse complement strand
TAGGCAGCAGAGCAGGTGCTGGAGAATTTTCCATAGAGTTCTGTAGGGGCAGGGCGTTGTTACACGGATAGAGGGAGGTGAAGGTGCGCCAGAGTTTTATAGAAATGTAGAGTGAGTGTAGAGGTTGGAGACGTTAAATGTACACGGAATACTGTAGGTGCTGGTGGATATTCCAGGTATGGGGAAGTGTAGATGCCAGAGAATGTCACTGTGACAGGAAGTAGGTGAAGGTGCCAGACAATGTGATACCAATAGAGAGTGGTACGGTTGGAGATCGAGCATGAATATTGAATGGTGCAGGTGGGGATGTGCACAGGTTTTGAAGTAAGTGACCGGGATAAGATGATATCACGGGGCTGGAGAAGGTTATAAGGATATCAAGGGGTGGATGTGCCGGAGAATGTTACATGGGTAGCAAGTTGCACAGATGCTGGACAATGTAAAATGGACAAGGGGTGTGTGTTGGTACAGCGATAGGGAGATTTGTACGTTCTGGAAAACGGACAGGTATCTGACATGTAAGTAGGTGTTTGACATAGTTACACGGGGAGGGCGGAATCAGTTTCCCTGTATTGCAGGAATAGGGAGTGTGTGTCCATCCTGGATAATGTTACAGAGATAGTGCTAGGGTTGTTGTTGGAAACTGCACGCTTCTCCTCGCTGTTTCTCACCTCCACCATACCAGTCTCGATGGAATCAGTATGACGTGGGCTCTGGAGAGATTAAGTGTAGATTCAGACCAGATATTTGGGGAAGCATATTTCAACGTTGATATCGTCACATCTCACCTGCTCTTCTTTAGCGTCATTGCGACATTTCCGCCAGATCTCCCGTTATGCTAGTGGAGTAGATAAGGACAATTACTTTTCAACGATGCTGCGTATTCCTCCAGACAGCTGAGACTACTCTAACCTGGATGATAAGGTCTTGCTTGTAAAGCAGATTCGTAAATTATTGCTGCAGCTGTACAGGACCTGAGTGATAACACATCTGGAGAAATACGTACAGATCTGGTCAACCGATTTCGGCAATGAAGATGCTAATCATAGAATCCCTCTCGTGTGGGGGCAGGCCATTTGAGCCATCAGCTCCGCTCTGATCTCCTAATACCGTCCCATCTAAACGCGTTCCCTTACACAATCTCTGTAACCCTGCATTTTCCATGACTAATTTCACCTACACTGCTTATCTCCGGATATTATGGGTAACTTACCATGACCAATGTATCAGTCTTGCACATCTTGAGAGTGTGGGAGGAAACTGCATTACCCGCTGGTGGAACCCATTCAAGCAAAGGAGA
>NW_025145666.1:0-1300 GCF_004010195.1 Chiloscyllium plagiosum | reverse complement strand
AATCTCCTCAGGTTCTCCTTCAGAACTGTGGGGTTGAGTCCGGGTCATTTCTCCACATTCTCCTTCAGAACTGTGGGGTTGAGTCCGGGTCATTTCTCCACATTCATGTCTTTCAGTTTCTCAACGCCTTCTCCTGAGTGATAGCCATTACATTTACTCCTGCCCCCGACTCTCTTGAAGTTCTGGTATGCTACTGGTGTCTTCCACAAAGAAAAATCTTGTGAAACATCTATTCAGTTCCTCTGCCATTTCTTTGTTCCCCATTCCCATTTGACCAGACTCATTTACCAGCTGTCCAATGTACAATCTTGCCTCTCCCTTACATTTTATATACCTGAAAAGGATTCTTGCACTTATCTTTTTCATTACAAGATAGCCTTTATTTTTAGATTTATCCTTTACCTTGAGATTACAGTTTTTTTGCAAATGATACCACCCAATCCCACACTCACTGTTTAGTTTAAAGCCATATCCATAGCCTTAGTTATTTATCAGGAATCTGCTCCCAGTCTGATTCAGGTGGACCCCGTCTCATCAGAACAGCTCTTTCCCTCCCCAGTACTTTTGGCAATGTTCCATGAATTTAAACCCATTTCTCCCAAATGACTCTTTGAGCTACACATTTACTTTTTACTTGGCCAGAGATTTTTACCTTGTAATTCAGCCCTGAGCTGCTCATATTCCCTCAGCAGACCCTCTTTCTGCTTTCTACATATTTCCTCAGTGCCTATGTGGATCTTCACACTCCCACTCCAAGTGGATCTAATGTTAAATTGTTGCCAGGTTAAGCAGCCCAGGATGTATCATTATTAAAACTGAAATCTAAAGAAATCACAAACCTACAGTTCAAATAGTTTAAAAGACACATCCAAAAATGTTCAACTAAGTCAGGCGTTGACTTTTTTTCCTATTTCCTGTATAAATTTGATACTGTTATGTTCCAAATAGCTGGTACTTGTCTATTGTATATAAAATATTGGCATGTAACAATTATAAACCTAATTGCCTCAAGTGAACTTTAGCATTCAAAAATACTCAGTTTCCAGTAAGGGTTTAGGTCAATAGTGTTGGGTATTTCTGGATTATATTGCATAACACATTATCGGAAAGTCCCTTTCATAATTCATTCAGAGGTCACTTTTATCAACATATTGATAGTTCTGTGTCACTCAGACTAGATGAGGTAAAAGGTTACCAAATTCCAAGCTCTTTAGTTTAAATTGCATTTGATTTTACTGATGCTAAACACATAGGATCACAGAATTGTCATGGGCTGAAGGACATCTTTCAGTCCATTGTG
>NW_025145665.1:0-1300 GCF_004010195.1 Chiloscyllium plagiosum | reverse complement strand
CACCAGCAGCAGGTACTGAGGAACAGGAGTGACGGTAACACCAGCACCAGGTACTGAGGAACAGGAGAGACCGTAACACCAGCAGCAGCAGGTAATGAGGAACAGGACAGACAGTAACACCAGCAGCATGTACTGACGAACAGGAGAGACAGTAACACCAGCAGCAGGTACTGAGGAACAGTAGAGACAGTAACACCAGCAGCAGGTACTGAGGAACAGGAGAGACAGTAATACCAGCAGCAGCATGTACTGACGAACTGGAGAGACAGTAACACCAGGAGCAGGTACTGAGGAACTGGAGAGACAGTAACACCAGCAGCACGTACTGAGGAACAGGAGAAACAGTAACACCAGCAGCAGGTACTGAGGAACAGGAGAGACAGTAACACCAGCAGCAGCAGGTACTGAGGAACAGTAGATAGAAACACCAGCAACAGCAGGTACTGAGAAACAGGAGAGACAGTAAGAGCAGCAGCAGGTACTGAGGAACAGGAGAGACAGTAACACCAGCTGCGAGTACTGAGGAACAGGAGAGACAGTAACACCAGCAGCAGGAACTGAGGAACAGGAGAGACAGAAACACCAGCAGCAGCAGGTACTGAGGAACAGGACAGACATTAACACCAGTAGCAGGTACTGAGGAACATGAGAGACAGTAAAACCCACAGGAGCTAACTGAGGAAGAGGAGAGACAGAAACACCAGCAGCAGGTACTGAGGAACAGGAGAGACAGTAACACCAGCAGCAGGTACTGAGGAATCTGAGTGACATTAACACCAGCAGCAGCATGTACTGAGGAAAATAGGAGACAGTAACACCAGCAGCAGCAGGAACTGAGGAACAGGAGAGAGAGTAACACCAGCAGCAGATACTGAGGAACAGGACAGACAGAAACACCAGCAGCAGGTACTGAGGAACAGGAGAGACAGTAACACCAGCAGCAGGAACTGAGGAACAGGAGAGTCAGTAACACCAGCTGCAGGAACTGAGGAACAGGAGAGACAGTAACACGTAACACCAGCAGCAGGTACTGAGGAACAGGAGAGTCAGTAACACCAGCTGCAGGAACTGAGGAACAGGAGAGACAGTAACACCAGCAGGTACTGAGGAACAGGACAGACAGAAACACCAGCAGCTGGTACTGAGGAACAGGAGAGTCAGTAACACCAGCAGCAGGTACTGAGGAACAGGGAGACAGTAACACCTGCAGCAGGTACTGAGGAACAGGACAGACAGAAACACCAGCAGCTGGTACTGAGGAACAGGAGAGACAGTAACCCCAGCAGCAGCAGTTACTGAG
>NW_025145664.1:0-1300 GCF_004010195.1 Chiloscyllium plagiosum | reverse complement strand
GCAGCAATGCTAACCACCGAGCCTTGACGTATTTTTAGTCCTATTTTTCATGGCAAAACCAATCAACAAATCTTACTTTTTACTATCATCATTTCCATTGTTGATCAAATAAACAGGAAGAAAGAACAACATATTTACATGAGAGGGCAGCTACTCACAGGTGACAATATTCCTGAATCTTGGCTCTGTTTGGAAGTTTCTTTGCTTCGACAGGCAACTGACAGTGAAATGCTTGTTTCATTCACATTTGACCACGGTGAAGATTCCTTTTTTGGAAAGCTACCAGAGCTTGTATTCACCCCTGAAGAACTTGAAATACAACAGCAATTTGTTAAACTGTTATAGTTGATAATTATTTTCTACGCATTTGATTTGACTTACATATCTGACAAAATTCAGAATTATTCAATTCACATTTCAAGAAACTGAATTCCAAGATAATCAGACTATAATAGGTGTGATTTTAACATTGTGTAAATGAATGATGAAACCTTAAGCTGTCTCATCCATTCACGTCAATGTTAAGAGAACTCACTGTACTAACATCTTGCCCTAAATATCCAAAGAGTTTGATATTGTGAACATTGTATTTTGTAAACTCATACAACAAAAGTTCACAATTTAGTTCAATTTAACTGTACTAAATATGATTTTGCAGATTTCATATATCCATTGTTCAGGAGTTTAAGCTTTGCACTTTAAGACCCAATTGCAGTGACATTGTTTTGTAATTCAAACACTAATGATCTCTGTTAAAAATGCTCATTATTTCTGAATCATCTTGGAATGCAAAAGAAATACTGTAAGCTTTGCTTAAATATCCCACAGCATCTGCAACCTCTCTTTCCCAGCCACTCCATCCCCATCTTCAGTGTATGTGAGGAGCTCATGGATTTCATTGTCATTCAGCTAGTTCTGCTGTATTCCACACATTTCCCTTGTTCGCTGAGCCAAACCTTCCCTGAGGATTCTCCCTACCATAGAATCCCTACAGTATGGAAACAGGCCCTTTGGCCCAACAAGTCCACAATGACTCTCCAAAGAGTAACCCACCCAGACCCATTCCCCTACATTTCCCCTGACTAATGCACTCAACCTACACATCCCTGAACACTATGGGAAATTTAGCATAGCCAGTTCACCTAACCTGCACATCTTTGGATTGTGGGAGGAAACCGGAGCACCCGGAAGAAACCCATGCAGACACGGGGAGAACGTACAGACTCCACACAGACAGTCGTCCGAGGCTGGAATCGATCCCAGGTCGCTGGTGCTAACCATTTCACTGTCAGTTGCCTCT
>NW_025145663.1:0-1300 GCF_004010195.1 Chiloscyllium plagiosum | reverse complement strand
ATGCAGAATTGGCTGGCCCACAGAAGACAAAAGTTAGTGGTAGATGCAACAGAGGCAGCTTGGTGATTAGCTTGGTGATGTTTTCTGGGACCTCTGCTCTTTGTGATTTTTTTTATAAGAGCGCTGGATAACGAATTGGAAGGGTGGGTTCATAGGTTTGCCGATGTCACCAACTTTGGAGTTGGTGGTTAGTATGGAGGGCTGTTGTAGGTAGCAACAGGACATTGACAGGACTGAGCTGATGAGTGACAGATCGAGATAAATCTGGAACAGCGGCATCTTGGGGTCCATGTCTATAGATCCTCAAAGTTGCCATCCAGGTTGGTGCTGTTGTTTCGAAGGCGTATGATGTGTTGGCTTTCACAGCCGGGGAGTTCAGTTTCAGAGCTGTGAGGTTTTGCTGCAGCTCTATGATCCCACTGTTTAACCCACTGTGATGAAGTTGAATGCTGTTCTGCATTGAGATCTTGCAAGTCCTTGTTATATGACTAGCTAATATTTTCAGAGTTTACTGTACTGAAACTATGTGACATCTGGCTGTGAACCAGATATATTGAGATTTGGTTGCTCTTTTAACAACTATCCGAATTTAACAATCAAGTTTAAATAATGTCCCACTACACTAAACCCTTTCAATTTTAAATTTATTGTTTTGCCAACATCAAACCAAGGAGATGAGCTGATGTTGAGGGAATAAAGAGGCGCGCATTTTTAAAGTTAGACCGAGAGTAAACTGCCATCCTCAGAGTCTGCCATGAACACCATTCTCTGTGTAAGATTCATTTTTTGAACGAAATATCCTTGCATTAAAAGACAGAACGTGACCCAGGGAGATATTCAGTGGAAAGAAAGAGCGCATTGGATACTACAGCCACTGTCTGGTTTATGTAATTTTAATACAGTTATTCTTTAATTGGAAGAGTATATTGTGAAAGGTGGAGGAAGATAACAAACAGTTCAGAGAAAGGAAAACGTAGAGTTGTGAATAACTGTTGTTGTTCAAAGCTCACTTTTAGAATTAAGGAATACATTGATATTATTTCCTGTTACTTAGTGGAATTTGCGAGCTCTCTGTCACTCGACTTTAACAGATTATGAACGAGGTGAGCTTTTCTGAGTGTTTGGTTTCATTAGCAGAAGGGTTCATCGCCGTGTCATAACACCACACTTGCAATACCGTGTTCTGGTCACCTCATTAAAGGAAAGAGATGGAAGCTATAGAGAGAATGCAGAGAATTATCTATGGAACAGCAGAAAGATTGACACGAGCCACACAAAGAGAGTGAAATATTGAGAAAGT
>NW_025145662.1:0-1300 GCF_004010195.1 Chiloscyllium plagiosum | reverse complement strand
CAACTATTACCAACATATATCTCAGTCTTCCCACTTGGGGTAATTCGGTATAATCTATCTAGATGCACTGGAATGGTCTTAGCCCAGGGTATCTCCCTCCTGGAACTTGTTTCCTTAGCACCTTCTTGTTTACCTTCCTGCATGTTATACATCCCTCACATTTCTGTTTGGCTATCGTATATATCCCTTTGCATCCATATTTCCTTAAGACTAAATCACACATTGCTTGCACTCCCCAATGACTCCCCTGATGTAGGACAGCCATAATCTCTTGCATCATCATTTTATTCAACATCTCTCTCCCATCGGGTAACATCCAGCGCCCATCCGTTGTCTTTGGGGCCCCTAAGTCTTTTAGTTCCTCCTCCTCCTTTGCAGTAAACAACGGGTCCCCTGAGGATCCGGAATTACAGGTATTAGGGAGTATATCACTGCTCCTTGTGGATTCAGGGCCGCTTCTTTAGCTACCGCATCGGCCAGTCAATTTCCTCTTACTTCTGGATCATTCCCCTTTTGGTGTCCATTTATATGAACTATCGATATTTCCCTCGGGAGTAACAGGGATTCTAATATTCGTTCTATCAATTCCTCATGTGCTAGTTCTTTTCCTCGACCATTTATTAGTCCTCTTTCTTGCCAAATTTTTCCGAAGGTGTGCACCACTCCAAATGCATATTTGGAGTCTGTGTACATCGTTCCTTTCTCAACTTCTAAGGCTCTAAGAGCTCTTTCCAGGGCATAGAGTTCACAAGTTTGGGCTGACCAGTCGTTAAGCAGTCTCCTGGCCTCGATAACGCTCCCCTCTATCCCATCTACGAGAGCATATCCATTATGTCTCTTACCCTCAATCATCCGGGAGGACTCGTCGATAAGCAACCGAGCTCTCGCATAGAGCGGGATGTCCCTCAGGTCCATCTGCACTTTCGTCTAATATTCAATAATATCAAGGCAGTTGTGTACTGGATTACCACGGGACCTCCCCCTCTCCCCTCCACAGGAATGTGGCCGGATTTAAGCAACTATCTGTCACTAACACAAGGTCATCCATCTCTATTAAAATTGCCTCATATTTCAGGATCCTAGAGTCTGTGAGCCATCGTCCTGCTTTCTGATTTAATATGGTCTATACCTGGTGTGGAGTGCTGGCTGTTAGGGCTTCCCCAAAGGTAAGTTTACAACTCTCCTCTACCAATAAGGCTGTTGCTGCCACTGCCTGCACACACTCTGGCCACCCCCTTGAGACCAGATCTAGCAATTTGGACAAGTAGGCAATTGATTGTTTCATTTCCCCCCCCCCATC
>NW_025145661.1:0-1300 GCF_004010195.1 Chiloscyllium plagiosum | reverse complement strand
AACTCTCTGATTAGCAATGCTACACCCCCTCATATTTTTCCACCCACCCTTTTTAAACGTTTTAAACCCTGGAAAATCAAGGAACCATTCCTCTCCCTGTGAAACCCACGTCTCTGTTATGGCCACAGTACAGTAGCTCCAAGTACTGATCCATGCTCTAAGTTTGTCATTCTTATTTCTGATACTCCTTGCATTAAAGCAGACACACTTTAACCAATCCCTTTGTTTCATTGTGTGAGAAACCTTCCCGATAGATTCACTACATTCTGTGCCCCATCTACTAGTGCCCCCCTCTCAGATATGTAGCTCTGATTCCCAGCCCTTACCAGACTAGTTTAAACCCTCCCAAACCACACGACCAAATCTCCCACCCAGGAAATTTGTGCCTCTCCATTTCAGGTCCAACGTGTCCTTCATGTACAGGTCCCACCTTCCCCAGAAGATCTCCCAATGGTCTAGGTATCTGAAGCCCTCCCTCGTGCACCAGCCTCGCTGCCACGTGTTAAGCTGCATTCACTGACTGTTCCTCCTGTCACTATCTCATAGCACTGGTAACAAACCCGAGATCTCGTCCTGCTTTTCAGCTTCCAACCTAGCTCTCTGTGGTCACTTTTCAGATATCACCCACTTAAAAACTTCCCGGCAGCCCTCGTTTCTCTTTGCCCTTTCTCCTTACCACTCAGTAAAAAAAACAAATTTTTTTAACACACCTTCCTAGCCGTCCTCTGCTCCTCCTCTGCAAATCTCAACAAATGGAGGCCCCGAAACCTGAGGTAAGTACTCATTTTACTCACTCTCCCAGCAGTCCTCCACTCCTCCTTCACATCTCTCAACAAAGACTCTGGAAATAGATAAGCAATGGGCAACACATTGGCAGATGGAATACAATGTTGGGAAATGTGGACCTGTGATTATTTCAGAAAGAATAAAAGACTGAATATTACATAAATTGAGGGTTATCATAAGAGTTGGTGTTACAGTGTGTATTGGAGAGTTCAGTCTGACCCATTCTGACATCACTCCATCACCCTAATGGTCAATGGCCCCATTGCTCTCAGTACACAGGGGATATTTCGATGTGTTTGGATGGTGGTAGGGAGTTGTATGGAGGACAGAGCTTTGAACAATTTACAAAGCTGTGGCTTTATCCAAGAGGCCATCCTTTCTTTCCACGTGAAGATCCGAAAATGATGGGAATGGCTGACTGCTTTTGAATGAAGAGGCTGCTGCTCGGGGTATACATCAATATGATGTACTGGTCACACGACAGCATTAATGGGGCAAAATAATTTGTTATATC
>NW_025145660.1:0-1300 GCF_004010195.1 Chiloscyllium plagiosum | reverse complement strand
GAGACCAACCTCCTGGGACTGAGACCAACCTCCTGGGACTGAGACCAACCTCCTGGGACTGAGACCAACCTCCCGGGACTGAGAGCAATCTCCCGGGACTGAGAGACACCTCCCGGGACTGAGAGCAACATCCCGGGACTGATACCAACCTCCCGGGACTGAGACCAACCTCCCGGGACTGAGAGCAACATCCCGGGACTGAGACCAACCTCCCGGGACTGAGACCAACCTCCCGGGACTGAGACCAACCTCCTGGGACTGAGACCAACCTCCCGGGACTGAGAGCAACCTCCCGGGACTGAGAGACACCTCCCGGGACTGAGAGCAACATCCCGGGACTGAGACCAACCTCCCGGGACTGAGACCAACCTCCCGGGACTGAGACCTCCCTCCCGGGACTGAGAGCAACCTCCCGGGACTAAGACCAACCTCCCGAGACTGAGAGCAACCTCCCGGGACTGAGACCAACCTCCCGGGGCTGAGACCAACCTCCTGGGGTTGAGAGCAACCTCCCGGGACTGAGACCAAACTCCCGGGACTGAGACCAACCTCCCGGGACTGAGACCAACCTCCCGGGACTGAGACCAACCTCCCGGACTGAGACCTCCCTCCCGGGACTGAGACCAACCTCCCGGGACTGAGATCAAACTCCCGGGACTGAGACCAACCTCCCGGACTGAGACCTCCCTCCCGGACTGAGACCTCCCTCCCGAGACTGAGAGCAAGCTCCCGAGACTGAGACCTCCCTCCCGAGACTGAGAGCAACCTCCCGGGACTGAGACCAACCTCCCGGGACTGACACCAACCTCCCGCTACTGAGAGCAACCTCCCGGGACTGAGACCAACCTCCCGGGACTGAGACCAACCTCCCGGGACTGAGACCAGCCTCCCGGGACTGAGACCAACCTCCCGGGGCTGAGACCAACCTCCTGGGGCTGAGAGCAACCTCCCGGGACTGAGACCAAACTCCCGGGGCTGAGACCAACCTCCCGGGACTGAGACCAACCTCCCGGGACTGAGAGCAACATCCCGGGATTGAGACCAACCTCCCGGGGCTGAGACCAACCTCCCGGGACTGAGACCAACCTCCCGGGACTGAGACCAACCTCCCGGGACTGAGAGCAACCTCCCGGGACTGAGACCAACCTCCCGGGACTGAGACCAACCTCCCGGGGCTGAGACCAACCTTCTGGGGCTGAGAGCAACCTCCCGAGACTGAGACCAACCTCCCGGGACTGAGACCAACCTCCCGGGGCTGAGACCAACCTCCCGGGGCTGAGACCAACCTCCCGGACTGAGA
>NW_025145659.1:0-1300 GCF_004010195.1 Chiloscyllium plagiosum | reverse complement strand
GGCAAGGAGGAGGGGGAGATATGAGCTGAACACATGGCTGCAAGGATGTTGAAGGCGGGAGGATTTCCGGTTTTTGAATAATTGGGCATATTCTGGAGAAGGTGATACTTCTACAAACAGGACAGTCTTCACTGGAACCAGAGGGGTGCTAATATCCTGGGTGGGAAATTTGCTGGGACTATTCGGGTGGGTTTAAACTAGCTCAGCAGGGGAATGGGAACCGGAGGTGTAGCTGCAGTGCACAGGAGGATGAGAGTAGGAAGGACAGGGACAGGATTTCAGGGTGACAGGAATATGCTGGTAGACAGCGAAGTATTTCAAAGTATGTCTACTTCATCGCCAGAAGTATCCGAAATAAGGTAGGTGAACTTGCAGAATGGGTAGGTACCTGGGACTTCGATGTTATGGCCATTTCGGAGACATGGATAGAGCAGGGTGAGTAATATATGTTGCAGGTTTCAGGGTTTAGATCTTTCATTAAAAACCGGCAAGGTGGTAAAAGAGGGGGAGGCGTGGCCTTGTAAGTCAAGATAACATAATGGTGGCTGGGAGAACTTTTGATGAGGACTCATCTACTGAGGTCGTGTGGGCTGAGTTTAGAAACAGGAGAGGAGAGGTCACACTGCTTGGAGTTGTTTTATAGACCTCTGCAAGAGTTCCAGTGAGGTGGAAGAGAGGATTAGCAACATTATCCTAGGTAGGAATGAAAGGAACACGCTGATCATTATGGGGGACTTTAACTTCCCAAACATTGATTGGAAATCCTACAACTCTAATACGTCGGATGGATCAGGTTTTGTCCAATGTGCGCAGAAGGGTGTTCTGACACAGTATGTCGGAGTGACAACAAGAGGGGAAGCCACACTGGATCTGGTGCTTGGTAATGAAACAGGCCAGGTGTTTCATTTAGTTGTAGGTGAGCACTTTGGAGAGACTGACCATAATTCAGTTATGTTTAGTTTAGCAATGGAAAGGGATAGGTACATGGCACAGGTCAAGATTTATCGATGGGGCAAGGGCAATTATAATGTGATTGGAAAGAATTAAGATGCATAGAATGGGGTTGGAAAAAGGACCGGATGCAGACAATGGAAATGTGGAGCTGGTTTAAGGAACAGGTTTTAATTGTCATTGATAGGTGTGTTCCTGTCAGGCAGGGAGGAAGTGATAAGGTATGGGAAACATGGTTTACGACAGAAATTGCATCGCTTGTTAAGAAGAAGAAAGAGGCTTATGTGTTGATGAGACAAGATGGTACAGATGAGACGATGGAGAATTACAGATCAGCTACAAAGAATTT
>NW_025145658.1:0-1300 GCF_004010195.1 Chiloscyllium plagiosum | reverse complement strand
CAATGTGTTTGTTGATAGAGTTCCGGTTGGAATTGCACGTTTCTAGGAATTCTCATGCGTGTCTCTGTTTGGCTTGTCCTAGGATGGATGTGTTGTCCCAATTGAAATGGTATCCTTCCTCATCTGTATGTAAGGATACCAGTGAGAGTGGGTCATGTCTTTTTGTGATTGGGTGATGTTCATGTATTCTGGTGGCTAGTTTTCAGCCTGTTTGTCCTTTGTAATGTTTATTATAGTTCTTGAAACCTATTTTTAAATGACATTAGTTTTGCTTGTTGTCTGTATAGGGTCTTTCAAGTTCATTAGCTACTGTTTTAGTGTGTTGGTGGGTTTGTGGGCTACCATGATGCAAAGGAGTCTGGATAATCTGACAGTCATTTCCGAGAAGTCTTTGATGTAGGGGAGCATGGCTAGGGTTTCTGGACGCGTTTTGTCTGCTTGTTTGGGTTTGTTGCTGAGAAATCGGCGGACTGTGTTCATTGGGTACCCACTCTTTTTGAATACACTGCATAGGTGATTTTCCTCTGCTCTGTTTAGTTCCTCTATGCTGCAGTGTATGGTGGCTCGTTAAAATAATGTCCTAATGCAGCTTCGTTTGTGAGTGTTGAAATGATTGCTTCTGTAGTTCAGTATTTGGTCAATGTGTATTGTTTTCTTGTAGACGCTGGTTTGGTTATTCACTCTACTGCGACACCTAAGAATGGCAGTTTGTTGTGTTTTCCTCCTCTTTGGTGAATTTTATGCCAGTAAGGGTATTATTGGTGATCTTGAAGGTTTCCTCTAATTTATTTCATTTAATGATAACAAAGTTGTCATCCATGCAGCGAACCCAAAGTTTGAGTTGGATGGTTGGCAGAGCTGTTTGTTTGAGTCTCTGCATTACTGCCTCTGCTAAGAATCCTAATATCAGAGATCCCATATGTGTTCCGTTGGTTTGTCTGTAGGTTTTGTTGAAGGTGAAGTGGGTGGTAAGGCATAGATCCACTAGCTTGACGACATTGTTCCTGCTGATGAAGTTGGTGGTGTTTGGTGTATGTGTCTTTGGTTCTTCTAATATTGTAGTCAGTTTTTCCTTGGCCAGGTTAATGTTGATGGATGTGAACAGGGTTGTTATGTCAAAGGAGACCATTATTTCATCCTCGTCTATCTCAATGTCTTTGATGGTCCTCAGAAATTCTTGGGTGGAGTGGATGGAGTGGTGTGAGTCTTCTACTAATTGTTTTAGGCTTTGGTGTAGCCCCTTGACCAATCTGTAAGTTGGTGTTCCAGGTAGCCCACAAACCCACCAACACACTAAAAC
>NW_025145657.1:0-1300 GCF_004010195.1 Chiloscyllium plagiosum | reverse complement strand
GGCTGCATCTGCGCAGATAAAACCAGTGAACATCATTTGTTGGTAACTCTTCAAGCCTGGGGTTGGGTGTGGCGTTTTAAACAATATTCATGCTGTAAAACCCTTTGAGAATCAAGGCACTTTTGTCATACTTGTTCTCACTTGTATCAGCATAGGTAGCGAGGATGATGCAGATGAAAATGGTTGTGTATATTAGATGTCCGTAATCTTAGCTCCAGGACAACTCTGCTATTTTAAGTGTCTGCTCTTCCAAATGAGTTCACGCTTTTCAGGCAGTAGATTTTTTGAATTTCTCCAAAATAATTACTTCTCCAAGGGCATCATAGGTTTGCTCTATTTTTAAAGCTCTATTCTATCTCTTGAAATTAGTCTGTTCCATCCTTTCAAACTCAGTACAGGTTTGTCCAGAGATATTCCTTAGATTCCTGAAACGTTGTCTATCGGCTTCTGGTGCAAGCTAATACGTACTTTAAAAGGCCTTTTCCACCTGCTCAAACTCGGCAGATGCATCGTCTGATCGCAATGCGAAGACCTCATGAACACGATCTACATGTATTGTTTGGATGAACAAAGCCCACGTGGTCACTGTCCACTGCATTGTTTCGCCATTCTTCCAAATAAGTTAACATAGGTCTCGGCATCCTTCCCATCAAATGTACGCAGTGATTGAACACACATAAACAGTTTCCCATCAGATTTTCGGCCACCATGGATTTGCTGAGCCCCACTCTCATCCTCACCAGAGTTGCCTTTAATCTTCTTCTCAATATTTTGAAGCGCAGTTTCCTTTCGAAGCGTCAGTTTTGGAAGTTCAAAGTATCTCTCTTTTTCTTTCTCTTCTGTGAAAGCTCTTTGTTGTTTTTTCTTTCTTTTCTGCTTTTAACCTTCACTTAAACGGGTTGTTTTCTGCGGCCGTTTCCTTCTCTCTCGTCTCTAACTCAAACTACTATATTTGCCGTTGAATTATTGTAATCTCTACATTTTCTGATGGTGTTTGAAGCAAACTTAAACGCTGAGCTACTGCTGAAACCATCTCATCATTCCTCACATTAGGTTTTAAACAGATAAAAGTGTATTCACAAAATTACGGAATGAAACATAAAGAACCGTTTAAAGAACAGTTTCTTTCCAAACTCGACTTTATTATGCTGTTCCTCAAATATACAACAGTCCAAAAACAAACCCCCTTAAACACAAAGTCAAAATGAAGCAAAGACTTCCAGTCAAAGTTAGAAAGGGAGAAGGAGACTGCAAGTCTCCCAGCGTTTTTTCACACAGCTCCATTCCTGAACTAACTCAA
>NW_025145656.1:0-1300 GCF_004010195.1 Chiloscyllium plagiosum | reverse complement strand
GATGTGATTAAGTGAATCAACGGAAGCAGAAATTGCTAAAAACAGAAATGGAGAGTTATTATCGGCTTTAATGTCAGCGTGATGCACGACCCATTAGATGTTTGATCAAGCGAAATTACTTCATACAACACGTGGTGAATTTGTAGAAAGTTTTGCCTCAGAGAGCTACGATTGTCAACTAAAACAGCGATACAGAGGTTCTTGATAAGTGAGGGGATTAAAAGGTTCCTGGGAAGGCAAGAGAAAGAGTTTGAGATCATGCCTGCCATGATCAAAAAGCGGAGCAGATTCGAGGGGCCGAATGGCCTAATTCTGCTCGTGTATCTCTTTGTCTAATAGTCTGTGGTGCTATGGTTTATGATCTTAACTGGAGCATCGAAGTAGAAAACATAATCCTTTCATCTTCTCTGCAGCAATAACTGGGATATTTTCAATTGCGAGCTATACTAGAAAATCATTCAGTACACACATTTACTCAATTTCATTACAACTGCAATCAGAAATGAGAAACAAGCTTTCGTCCTTAAATCGTGGAAACAATTTCACAAACAGTCCGTTTAATGACTTAATTCTCAAGTCTCCCAAGCAACTTCTTTATGTCTGGTTCGCCTTTAACCGTTCTTAAAAGTGTAAAATAATGCACATTTCTTGAATAAATTAAATGTAATTCCACGGTTTTGTTGATTGGTGTATGCCATTTGTGTAAATGCTTTCATTCGGTTTTTTTTCTCAGTATTATTCTCAGTACGTAAACTTATTCAATCATTTCAGATATGATCAAGTTATATTCCTTCTCAGATTTATCGTTATGATAATTAAAGCAAGACCAAAACATTTAGTTGCGACCTTAATTTCACCATCTGTGTGATTTAACTCGTTTATCATCAACAGGTTTAGTCGGCAGTATTGTCCATGCACCCTCCTCTGGTGGAATTTGATAGTGTTCGTCTATCTGCTATTCTCACATTATCAGTTAAGTCACATAAATGTAAAACATCTCGTTTAATTTTGATTCTGTGCTTTATTTAATTGGATTCCAGCCCCACAGAGGAATGGCAGGTGATTGGCACCAGGTATAAGCACCGCTACACTCAACATGGGACAATGTTTATCTGTCTCCATGGATTACAACTCTGTATTTTTTCATATTTATTTGTTTATGAATTGCTCAATGGTTCTGATATGAAGTGTTGTGAAACCAACACTAATGACTCCAATTTTATTATTGTAAATTCAATCGGCGAATGATAAACTATTCACAGATTCAGATACCCGATGGAGTCTGTGGGGAACTACGGTG
>NW_025145655.1:0-1300 GCF_004010195.1 Chiloscyllium plagiosum | reverse complement strand
CCTATGCAATCCCTCTTTCACTCACTCTTGCACACACAGTCACAAACTCGCTGACACACAACACCTCTCTTTCACACATGCATGCATTCACGCAGTCTCACATTTCTACTCAATCTCTCCCACACACAATCTTTCTCTGATGACACCCTGGTCTCACAGACATGCTCACGTACTCCTTCTCCTGTACATTCATACTTGCATTGATATCTTCACACATATACTCATGCATACATTCTCATAAATACAAACTCACACGGACATAAACATTCATACACAGTCTCTTAGACACACCGACTTATTTACTTAATTTCTTGACCACGCTGTGTCAGACACATGCACATGCTGCTCAACCACTCTGATAATGCATCTATCACCAACTGCCTGAGACAAAGTAGGAATGGGCTTCCGTTTTTGTCTGATGCAACCCCTCTGGTGTAGAGGCCCCAAAAGTGCCAATTAGAATATGATTCCTTGATTTTGATCCAGCAGCACGGACTGACCTATTAATTTCATTTTAATCTAAATGGTGGCTGCATGGCTCAGCAGGGAACATGCAGTTGTTTGCATTCGTTCATCTGCTGCACATTTTCATGTATGTGAGAGTAGAGGCGGGTTTGAAAATTTCTGTTGGAGGAGGCTGTACTGTGTCTTCCAGATGATGCACGATGTTGCTACTGTCTGTCCATTGTCGAGGGAGTGAGGTGTATCCAGATGTGTAATAACCAGATGCATCCTGTTGTATGGTAACCATGTTGCCTTCATTAGATAACTTGGTAGTGATTGTGATTGTGTGCCATGGAAAGTGCAGACTCTCCAGATGTGTCACTTGGTAATTCGTGGCAGATCTCCTGGTAGTGTTCCTCGACCTGTTACGCAGACATTTCCCTGTACTTTATTGAGAATATTTTATATTCCTAGAGAATATAGATGTGTGAGACAATTATATTTTGCTGCTTTGTGCAGTGGAAGCAGATGTGAGTACAGAGGTGAGGCATACCCAGGCAGCCTTTCTGATTTTCCGCATTGCATCCCATACATGGAAAGCACAGCTACCATTAAATGTCAATGGTTGAGGGAGCAACAAGTTGTAAATGTGATACCGATTCTGCTGCCTGATACTGCTCTGTCCAGGATGGTGGGAAATCTTATGTGAGGTCATTCCTGTATGTTGTATATTTATCCATCAATCCGTCTATTGCTCTATCGATCTATCAACCTCATCTATCTATCCCTCTATCCATCATTCGGTCCATGCATCTATCTACCCAACTACCTACCTGTCTGCCTATCTGTCTGTCTA
>NW_025145654.1:0-1300 GCF_004010195.1 Chiloscyllium plagiosum | reverse complement strand
CAATTCCTCAGATAGTGCTCCCTCTGTACCTCAGATAGTGCTCTCTCAATACCTCAGAAAGTGCCCCCTCAGTACCTCAGAAAGTGCTCCCTCAATACCGATGAAAGCATCACTCTGTTGTGTTTAACCCCCAAAGCCCCCCAGACAGTAGCTCCACAAAACATTCACATCCTCAACACTTCAGGGTTCAGCCCAGCTCCCCCCTCAGAGTGCTTTCAAACTCCATCAGAGTATAACGACCCTCATCCACCCCTCTCCAAGATTGGAGCCCAGGTCCCCAGAACATGACTTGTCCCTCTGGATTAATTTTCTAATTCCTACAGTGTAGAAGTAAGCCATTCCGTCTATTGGCTCCACACTGACTGTCTGAACAGCATCCCACACAGACTCACATCCTCTACTCTAATATTGCCTTTCCCATGGCATCTTTGGGCGATGGGAGGAAACTGGAGCACCCGGAGGGAACCCGCACATATACAGAGAGAATGTGTAAACTCCACACAGACAGTCACAGGGAGTTAGAATCAAACCACTGAGGCACCGTGCTGTCCTCTCTCCTTGGATGCCATCTCATCTAACCTTTTACTAAGTCAGTCTCCCATGTGAATCCTTATCATCTGTCTCCTTGTTCATCCCTTCAAAAGCTCTATCAAGTTGGACACTTCATTTCCACAAACAAAGCCAAGCTGACCACCCCTTATCATTTCTTGCTTTTCTAAATGCATGTAAGTTGTCTCTCAGAATCCCTTCAACAGCTTACCCACCACTGCCATCAGGCTCACAGCTCCATAGTTCAATGGCTGTTCCTTGCAGCCTTACTTCAATAATGACACAACATTAATCACCCTCCAGTCTTGAGGCACCTCACCCGTTGCCACTGATCGGTCCATCTGACAAGGTCATCTCCATCCTTCTGTAACCTAAGGCAATAATCCTCAGTATTTATCACCCGACCAATTTTCATATCATTCATGAACCCAATGATTAACCATCCACCATTCAAATCTAAATCTTTTCTATCAACCACATCAGTGAGACCCCAACAGTGAGACATGAACAGACAGAGATTTCTAATTGGGCCGTCACTGTTTGCTTCCTTCCACTCAGCATTCTGCACCAAATTCCTTGGATCTTGAGTTTTTATGTTCACTATCAGTTTCCAGTATGGGTCCTGATAAAAGCCTTACTGACCTCTAAGCAGGCGACAGGAAAGCATTGCCCTTATTTACACACCCGGTCACTCCTTAAAAAGTGCAATCCCATTGGCCAGACCTGAGCTCCCCTTAACACAACCATTCTG
>NW_025145653.1:0-1300 GCF_004010195.1 Chiloscyllium plagiosum | reverse complement strand
GTGAAAAGACCGTTGGCGTCGAGGTAAGTTCTTTGTATATCAATCACTTACCTTCCTGACCAGCTCTGCATCATATCCCGTTGTTATGAGGGTATCCCTCAAAATCTTCAGTTGTCTGTTGTGTTCCTCATCTGAGTAGGTCCTGTGTGTGGGCAGGACCTGTCTGTAGTGGATGGCTTCTTTAACATGTTCAGGGTGGGAGCTGGGGAAGTGCAGCATGGTGAGGTTATCCATGGGTTTGTGGTGGAGTGAGGTACTGAGGGGTCTGTCCTTGGAGGTGCGTGAGTCCAAGAATGAAACTGACACTGAAGAGTAGTGCACTGAGAGTCTGGTGGTGGAGAAGGGGGTGGTGAGCTGCTGTCTTGAACCTTGGTCACGATCCGTATAACGGAGTGGCTCGCTCGGCCATTTCAGAGGGCAGCTGAGAGGGAACCACATTGCTGTGGGTCTGGAGTCACGTGCAGGCCATTAGTGTTACCAGATGGGCTTCTCTGACAATTCACTGATTTCGTGGTCCTCAGTAGATGCTTAACACAAGATTTGTTTTTGATTGAATTCAGGTTCCACCATCTGCTGTGGTGGGACTCGAACCCTGCTCCCCAGAACATTACCTGGGCTTTCTGGAGTTAATATCCCAGTGATAATCTCACCGGGCAATCACCTTCCCAGTTTGAATCCTCCCCTCCTGCACCATTCCTAACGAGACATCTTCATCTTAACTATCCTGCCATTCCTACTCTGACTAGCCCTGGGAACAATCCTGCCATTACTACCTTTTTGAGGTCTTCTATTGATCTAACTTCCTTCCTCCACAGCAATGAATCCCCACAGATTCCCCACTCTCCGGCTGAAGAAGTCTTTCCTTCTCTCCGTCCTAAAGGGTCTTCCCTTCACCCGAGGGAACAGCCTTGGAATACTCTTCTCTCTTTCCAATGGAAACATCTTCCCAATATCCACTCCATCCAGGCCATTCAGTATTTGGAAAGTTCCAATCAGATCCCTCTGAACTCCACTGAGTACAGACCCAGAGTCCTCAAACATTCCTCCATATGTTAATCCTTTCATTCCTGGGACCATTGTAGTGATCCTCCTCTGGACCTGCTCCATCCTTCCTGAGATATAGGGCCCACAATTGCTCAATATTCCAAACGTGGTCTGACCAGAGCTTTCTAAAGCCTCAGAAGTCCATCCCTGCTTTTATATTCTAGTCTCCCTGAGCTGAATGACAACATTGTATTCGCCTTCCTAACTCTTGACTCAACCTGTAAGTTTACCTGAAGAGAAACACTGACTGGGATTC
>NW_025145652.1:0-1300 GCF_004010195.1 Chiloscyllium plagiosum | reverse complement strand
GTCAGGTTAAATTTCCCGCACACTCCCCCCTCCTAGGCCAACAGATAATCCAAGGCAAGTCGGTTTTGATATATAGCAGCCCTCATCTGATCCTGCTGCTGAGCCAACAACTCTAAGGCCAGGGCAGTCCGGTTAGTAATGACCTCTACGACTGCTTGGAGCCTGATAATTCGATTTAGCATATAAATAGGAGTACGATATCCCCATGATCCGTCCTGTGCCCACGTAGCCGGCCCGTAGTATTCAATAATCCGGGCCGGTGGCCACTCATCCCCCCAATCACCGACTTGGATATCCCTTGGCGACCTACGCAGGGAGTCAAAGAGTTTAACTCCCAAATCATCGCCTTCCTCCCGGGGTAATAGGAAGAATTCAGGTCTTATTAGACCCAGGAAGCATACTCCAGCCCATCCCATGGGCAGTTTGGAATATGCTTGATTACCGCATATCCAAAATAGGCCATCTGGAGCAGGCCCTCCCTGCCTCACAACATCATCCCACAATTCCTTTACCCCAGGGACGCCCTCATAAGGACCAGGACCACTGCAATTCCAGTATTCGGATTGTTGGCCCCGTGGCAGAGTCTGGACAGGATTATTCCAGCATTGATTCCCCTGACAACCACCGCTCCACACTCTTTTCATGCCATCGGAAGGGTCAGCACTTAGCTCGTAAGAGGAGGAATCAGAACGTAACCGAATACAATTTTGATGATCTCGGTTTGCAATGTACCAAGCAATATTCTCAGGCCACCATACTTGTGTGGTGGCATTCAATACACTCTGACAGGGACTAATTCCTACCTCCACGGTCCCCTTGCCTTCAACACATAACTGGCCCTCAGGGCTATTTGTCAGTCTCCACCCCGGCTTTTCCTTTCGTTGACATGTGTCCAATTGTATTGAAGCAATTCCCATATGTCTAAGCTTTGCCCAGTCCACGGCCATTGTTCTGACATATGTGGCCCCCCACAAACCCAGCAATTGCTAACATTTAAAACAGTGGCAATCCTAGAGGTGAGATCAATAAACAGGTTTTGTGTTACATCAGGGAGCTCAATCTGCTCTTCTACCTCTTTGTATATAGATGGCACCTTAGAGACAACGACCGTTCTCTGACGGTCGTGCTCTTTCTCTAACTCCCGTTCAGTGTTCTGAACTCTGGTCTCCTTGACTCTGTCAACCTGCTCTCTGAGCAACACGGAGGGTAGGCCCCGCTGCCCATCTTTGTTAACACACACCCAGCGGTCATTTTTAGGGCACCCACTGACTTTGCCACCGTACCCTTTATTATACACTTG
>NW_025145651.1:0-1300 GCF_004010195.1 Chiloscyllium plagiosum | reverse complement strand
TATACCAGAACCCTAGATCTCTCTGTTCTACAATGCTACCAATGGCTCGACTTTTATACTTAGATGTCCTCTCATTGTTTGTCTTGCCAAATTGCAATACATTGTATTTATTGAAATTAAACTCCATCTGCCACTTCTCAGCCCAGTGAATGATAGTAGTGGGGAAGAAAGGTTGGACAGTAATCAGCTGCCTTTGATTCCTTCGTGGTTTTAAGAAGAGGGCAGTCACACATTAGAGGGAGGAAATAGTGATTGATGTTTTTGATCCAGACATTATGCTCTTTGTTCATCTCTGGTGTTTAGAGGTAAATATCAACTCCAGGTCTTTTATAGTGCAGAGTGTGCCTGCAGGATGTTTTTCTCTCATATTGCAGACCACAGACAATAACCATTTAAGGTGGAAATCATAGGCAAACAATTAAAGATCTTAATAGTTTATCTCAAAGACATCGCACATAAATTCAACATCCTAGAGTTGAGGGGTGTACCTTTCATCTGGATAACAATGTAATTAATTCAACTGTGTAATTCAGTAAAGTGAACCAAATTTTAATGAATCCGCACAGAGCTGAAAGCTGACATTTAAAATGTGACCCAAAATCTGGGCATGGTTTAAAACTTGTGAAGTGGGTAACGTCCCTTCCTCTGAGCCAGAGCTCTGGGTTAGATTCCAATACCTGAACTTGCGTGGGAGTGTCTCTCACTCTGGACCAGTAGGTTTGGATTCAGGTTCTGCCTATCACGGAGTTATGTCACAGTATTTCGAAACAGGCTGATGAACAAACACACATGAGAAAAATGTTGCAGCGTTAGGGTTTAATGCCAAGTGGTGATAGTAAGCCTACTTCTGAGCCCAAAGGTTTAGATACAAATCCCACAGAGGTGGTTAATAATGTGGCAGAACAAGTTGTTCAAATGATTTTAGAATTGTGATGTGATGAAAAAGGAAAAGGAGTCAGTATTGATTTTCAGAATTTAGGCCCAGGTTTACTGCCATTCGTGTTGTTTGTGAACAATGTTGCACATTCTAGATGTTTATAAAACCATGTAGACCATGGATAGGGTGAATAGCCAGGGTCTTTACTCCAGGGTAGGGAATTCCAAAACTCGTGGACATAGAATTAAGGTGAGATGGACAAGATATAAAAGGGACCTAAGGGGACGATTTTCACACAGAAGGTAGTATATGTATGCAATGAGCTGCCAGACGAAGTGGTGGAGGATGGTACAATTACAACATTTAACTGCATCTGGATGGGGACATGAATAGGAGGGAAATGGTACAAATGCTGGAAAATGA
>NW_025145650.1:0-1300 GCF_004010195.1 Chiloscyllium plagiosum | reverse complement strand
TTACTGCGGCAATGTCGGTCTGACCCCTCACACATACTGCATTACTATCATCATAACGACCCTACACTGACTGTGTCACTATCACTCTTACATCCCGTCACTTATTGCGTTACTATCTGCCTGATCCCATCACACTTACTGCGTCCGTGTCACCCTGAAACCCTCACACTTACTGCGTCACTATAGACTGACCCGCACTCACACTTACTACATCATGATCAACCTAACACCATCACAGTTACTGTGTCATTACCATCCTGACCCCCTCACACTTACTGCGTCACAATCAGGCTGACCCCCTCAAACTTACTGCGTCACTGCCAGCCTCTCTGTCTCACACTTACTGTATCACTGTCATTCTGACCCCTCACACTTACTGCATCTCTATAACCCTGACCCCCTCACACTTACTGCATCACTATCACCCTTACTCCCCATACTTACTGCATCACTATCACCCTGACTCCCTCTCACTGACTCCGTAATTGTCACCCTGATCCCTCACACTTACTGCTTCACTATCACCCTGAGCCCCTCACACTTACTGCGTCACTATCACCCTGATCCCCACACACGTACTGCGTTACTATCACGCTGACCCCCTCACACTTGCTGCGTTACTGTCACCCTGACCCTGATACACTTACTGCCTCACTATCACCCTGACCCCCTCACACTTACTCCATGACTATCATCCTGACCCTGTCACATTTACTGCGTCACTATCACCCTGAGCCCCTCGCAGTTACTGCGTCGCTATAACCCTGACCCCTCACACTGCATCACTATCACCCTGACACCTCACACTTACTGCGACACTTTCACCTTTACACCCCACATTGACTGTGTTACTATCAGCCTGACCCCCTCACACTTACTGTGTCACTGCCAACCTCTTTCTCTCACAATTACTGTGTTACTGTCACCCTGACCCCCTCACTCTTACTGCATCACTATAGACTGACCACTCACACTCACTGCATCGCTATCAGACTGACCCCACACACTTACTGCATCACGATCAACATTACACCCTCACACTTACTGCGTCACTATCAGCCTGACCCCTCACACTTACTGCGTCGCTATAACCCTGATACCTCACACTGCGTCACTATCACCCTGATGCCCTCACACTTACTGCATCACGATCAACCTTACACCATCACAGCATCACAGTTACTGTGTCACTGCCAGCCTTTCCCCTCACACTTACTGCATCACTTACATTCTGACCCCTCACAGTGCGTCGCTTTCACCCTGCCCGCCTCAGAATTACTGCGTCACTGTCAGTCTGACC
>NW_025145649.1:787-1300 GCF_004010195.1 Chiloscyllium plagiosum | reverse complement strand
GGGTCAGTACTGAGGAAGTGCCGCACTGTCAGATGGTCAGTGCTGAGGCAGAGACGCACTGTCAGAGGGTCACTGCTGAGGGAGTGCCGCACTGTCGGAGGGTCAGTACTGAGGGAGAGCTGCACTTTCAGAGGGTCAGTGCTGAGGGAGAGACGCACTGTCAGAGGGTCACTGCCGAGGGAGTGCCGCACTGTCGGAGGGTCAGTACTGAGGGAGTGCTGCACTGTCAGAGGGTCAGTGCTGAGGGAGTGCCGCACTGTCAGAGGGTCAGTGCTCTGGGAGGAGGGTCAGTGCTATGGGAGAGCCGCACTGCCATAGGGTCAGTGCTGAGGGGGTGAGCACTGTCAGAGGGTCAGTGCTGTGGGAGTCCCGCACTGTCAGAGGGTCAGTGCTCAGGGAGTGCCGCACTGTTAGAGGGGCAGTTCGGAGGGAGTGCTGCCCTATGAGAGGGTCTGTACTGAGGGAACTCCGCACTGTCAGAGGGTAAGTGCTGAGGGAGTGCTGCACTGTCAG
>NW_025145649.1:498-747 GCF_004010195.1 Chiloscyllium plagiosum | reverse complement strand
AGAGGGTCAGTACTGAGGGAGAGCCGCACTGTCAGAGGGTCAGTACTGAGGAAGTGCCGCACTGTCAGAGAGTCAGTGCTGAGGGAGTGCTGCACTGTCAGAGGGTCTGTACTGAGGGAACTCCGCACTGTCAGAGGGTCAGTGCTATGGGAGAGCCGCACTGTCAGAGGGTCAGTGCTGAGGGAGTGCCGCGCTGTCAGAGGGTCAGTGCTATGGGAGAGCCGCACTGTCAGAGGGTCAGTACTGAGG
>NW_025145649.1:149-425 GCF_004010195.1 Chiloscyllium plagiosum | reverse complement strand
CTGAGGGAGTGCCGCACTGTCAGAGGGTCCGTGCTGAGGGAGTGATGCACTGTCAGAGGGTCAGTACTGAGGGAGAGCCGCACTGTCAGATGGTCAGTACTGAGGAAGTGCCGCACTGTCAGAGAGTCAGTGCTGAGGGAGAGACTCACTGTCAGAGGGTCACTGCTGAGGGAGTGCCACACTGTCAGAGTATCATTGCTGAGGGAGTGCCGCACTGTCAGAGGGTCAGTGCTGAGGGAGTGCCACACTGTCAGAGTATCAGTACTGAGGGAGTGC
>NW_025145649.1:0-112 GCF_004010195.1 Chiloscyllium plagiosum | reverse complement strand
GCACTATCTGAGGGTCAGTGTTGAGGGAATGCTGCACTGTCAGAGGGTCTGTGCTAAGGGAGTGCCGTACTGTTAGATTGTCAGTACTGAGGGAGAGCCGCACTGTCAGAGT
>NW_025145648.1:0-1300 GCF_004010195.1 Chiloscyllium plagiosum | reverse complement strand
AGGATGTAACTAGTCGTGTGGATAAGGGGAGCCGATGGATTTTGGATACTCGGATTTTCAGAAGGCTTTCTATAAGAGGCTAGCACGGAAAATTAAATCACATTGAATGGAAGGTCATCTACAGGAATGGATTGAGAACTGGTTATAGCAGACAGGAAATAAAGAGGAGGAATAAACGGGTCATTTTCCAAGTGGCAGGCAGTGACAAGTGGGATTCCACAGGGATCAGTGCTAGCAACCTAGCTATTCACAATGTATATTAATGACGTGGATGAGGAAACGAGGTGTCATCGCTCCAGGTTTGTAGATGAAACAATGCAAGAAGGAGGCAGAGAAGCTTCAGTGTGAAATGGATGAGTTAAGTAAGTGGGAAAATTTACATGGCAGATACAATATAATGTGAATAAATTTGAGGTTATCCACTTTGGGAACAAAATCAGGAAGGTGGATTATTATTTGATTGGCAATAGATTGGGAAAGGGGGAGGGTGCAATGAGTCCTGAGTGATTTTATACACCATTCACTGAATGTAAGGATGCAGGAACAGCAAGCTATGAAAAAGGCAAATGGTATGTTGGCCTTCACAACAAGAGGATTTGAGTACAGAAGCAGGGATATCTTGCTGCAATTATACAGGGCCTTGGTGAAACATATCAAATACAGTTTTGGTCTCTCTATCTGAGGAAAGCTTTTGTAGCTATGGAGGGAGTGCAACAAACGTTTTCTGAACTGATCTTTGAGATGGTGGGACTGATAAACGGTGAGAGACTGGATCAGTTATGATTAGATTCACTGGAATTTAGAAGAATTAGAGGGATCTCAGAGAAACCTTCGGGGGGGTTTAAACGAATTTGGCAGGGGGATGGGATCCGGACTTGTAGTCCAGCAAGTAGGCTAGCTGTTTGTCAGGATGTCCAAGAATGTAGGGAGGCTGTGGAGAAGGTAGCACTGACAGGGAATACTTGCGCACACAGAGATGGGTTCAAGTGCGTATACTTCAACGCAAGGAGTATCAGAAATAAGGTCGGTGAACTTAAGCGTGGATCGGTACCTGGGACTACGATGTTGTGGCCATCACAGAAACGTGGATAGAAGAGGGACAGGAATGGTTGTTGGAGGTTCCTGGTTACAGATGTTTTAGTAGGATTAGGGAGGGTGGTAAAAAAGGAGGGGGGATGGCTTTGCTAATTAGAAATGGTATAACAGCTGCAGAAAGGCAGTTCGGGGAGATCTGCCCTTAGAGGTAGTATGTGCTGAAGTCAGAAAATGGAAAGGTGCAGTCACCTTGTTGGGTGTTTAC
>NW_025145647.1:0-1300 GCF_004010195.1 Chiloscyllium plagiosum | reverse complement strand
GGATAAGGATGGTGAGAATCCCAAGAAATTGAAAAAGGTTAGAATGGGGAAGATGTTTTACTGCAAAAAAAAAAACCTGCACATGTTGGAAATGTGAAGGAAAAAGAGAAATTGATGAAAAAACTCAGCAAGTGTGAGAGCACCTGTGGAGAGAAAGCAGAGTTCACCTTTCCAAAACGTTTGTGAAACTGCCAAGTTTCTCCATCAGTTTCTGGTTTTGTTATTACTGCATGTTGTTGAGCAGCTCAGAGTGGTACAGAGGTCATTAGATTTCAAGCTGTTGATAAGAACAAAAGATGTTGGAGGTTACGAGCTGGTCAGTTGCGTATGTAATTAGCTGCAGGGCAGCGTGTTGTCTACAACACTGTTTTAACTAGGTACTACCTGCATATACATTTTAAATCATAAACCTTTCTTAATACAATTGAATCGGAATAAGTGAAAAGTCTAAAGAATCATCCTTATTAAACTGAACAAATTCCCAAGTCGCTTCCAATATGAATCACATTTGTTTCTTGCCCTAGTGGATTATTATGAGATAACTCCTTCAGTATTTTCCCTTTATATATTGGTGTCAATGTAAGTGGGAACTTGTCATAGTCAGAGAGATTGTATACTGCAGGAACTATTTCCCTTGGATAGCTGGTGGTAGTCGAGAATGGGGTCACTGTGTCGTTGTGTCCATGCCCCATTTGAGGGGGAAGGAGTATTGAGACATTCAGTAAGAAGGCAGTAGTCCTGGATAGGTGCAGAAGTGGAAGAATACCATAACAATACCATGCCACTAAAAAAAGGACATGTCTTTGGTAACAAATGCATCGGTAATTGTATATTTATGTAATGAGCTTTAGACATTGTCATAGAGTCATAGAGTCCCACAGCGCAGAGGCCAGGCCCTTTAGTCCAAACTTGTCCATGCCAACCAAAATGTCCATCCACACTAACCCCATTTCCCTGCACTTGTCCTATATCCTTCTAAACCTTTCCTATCCATGTATTGGTCCAAATGACTTTTAAATGTTTTTAGTATACGAGCCTCAACCACATCCACTGGCAGCTCACTCCATATATGTTCCACCCTCTGTATGAAAAAAAGTTCCCTTTTTATTGTTCCTTCTCTAACCTTAAGCTGATGCCCTCTTATCCTCAATTCCGTAACCCTGGGAAAAAGACTAAATGGATTCACCCTATCCTTGGCTTCCATGATCTTGCACACTTCTAATTTGTCCTCCCTTGGTCTCCTACGCTCGATAGAAAGCAGTCCTAACTTGGCCAACGTCTCCCTGTAACTCAGACTGTT
>NW_025145646.1:0-1300 GCF_004010195.1 Chiloscyllium plagiosum | reverse complement strand
GGTGTAAGGTGTGTTCAAACAGGGCGGGTATACAGTGTGCTCGATCAGGGTGGGTATACGGTGTGCTCGATCAGGCCGGGTATATGATGTGTTCGATCAGGGCGGGTATATTGTGCGCTCGATTATGGCGGATACATGATGCACTCGATCAGGGCGGGTATACGGTGCGCTCTATCAGGGCGAGTATACCGTGTGTTCGATCAGGGCGGGTATACGATGTGCTCGATCAGGGCGGGTATACCGTGTGCTCGAACATGGCAGGTATAACGTGTGCTCGATCATGGCGGGTATACCTTGTGCTGGATCAGGGCGGGTATACTGTGTGTTCGATCATGGCGTGTATAAGGGGTGTTCGATCAGGACGGATATACGGTGTTTTCGATCAGGGCGGGTATACGGTGTGCTTGATCAGGGCGGGATTACGGAGTGTTCGATCAGGACGGGTATACGGTGTGCTTGATCAGGGCGGGTATACCGTGTGCTCGACCACGGCGTGTATACGGTGTGCTTGATCAGGGCGGGTGTACGGTGTGTTCGATCAGGGTGGGTATACGGTGTGCTCGATCAGGACGGGTATACGGTGTGCTCGATCACAGCGGGTATACGGTGTGTTCGATCAGGGCGGGTATACGGTGTGCTCGATCAGGACGGGTATACGGTGTGCTCGATCACAGCGGGTATACGGTGTGTTCGATCAGGGCGGGTATACGGTGTGCTCGATCACGGCGGGTGTACGGCGTGTTCGATCAGGGTGGGTATACGGTGTGCTCGATCAGGACGGGTATACAGTGTGCTCGATATGGACGGGTATACGGTGTGTTCGATCAGGACGGGTATACGGTGTGTTCGATCAGGACAGGTGTACCGTGTGCTCGAACAGGGCGGGTATACCGTCTGTTCGATCAGGACAGGTATACGGTGTACTCAATCAGGGCGGGTAAACAGTGTGCTCGATTAGGGCGGGTATACCGTGTGCTCAATCACGGCGGGTATATGGTGTGATCGATCAGGGCGGGTATACCATGTGCTCGATCAGGGCACGATGCGCTCGATCACGGTGGGTATACTGTGTGCTCGATCAGGGCGGGTATACTATGTGTTCGGTCAGGGCGGGTATACGGTGTGTTCCATCAGGGCGGGTATACAACGTGTTCCATCAGGGCGGGTATACAGTGTGCTCGGTCAGGGCGGGTTTACTGTGTGCTCGATCAGGGCGGGTATACTGTGTGCTCGTCACGGCAGGTATACAGTGTCCTCGATCAGGGCCGGTATACCGTGCAGTCGATCAGGACATGTATAC
>NW_025145645.1:0-1300 GCF_004010195.1 Chiloscyllium plagiosum | reverse complement strand
TTTCTCCTCTCCCAGGATTTACCCCAACTGTGGAGAGGGGATGATTGGAAGGAACATGGAGTACTTTTCTGAGTGAATCTGAAATAGAGAAAAAGAGAAAGGGAGAGTGACAAAAAGAGAGAGAGACATGGAGAGAGTGAAGATGGAGTAAGTGTGGAGTGAGAGATGGGCAGTGAGAGTCAAGGAGACAGAGGGACTGAGAGAAGGACAGAGTGAGAGAGAGGGAGAGAGAGAAGGACGTATATGGAGGGAGAAGTATATGTGTGTAATTGGCAATGGTTTCAGAGTGGGATCTTTCTGTGCATTACAGCAGTCAGTCAAAAGGTGAGTTAGTCTCTGCACTATGTCCTCCAGCCCAGGGGCTGTGAGTCTTCATGGGGAGGGCGAAAGTGGGGACAAGGACGGAGTGGGACAGCCAGAGAGAGGGGGACGGTTTGATGGGGTTTTGGGGTTTGTGGAGAAAGGAGCGGCTGTTGTCAGAGAGAGATGGGGGTAGGATAGCATGTGATGCAAAGTCTCAGACAGGGCAGAAAAGATGTCTCTACATGAAGGATATTCAATGCGGCCATTCAGAGGCCAATCCTGAGGATCGTGAACAAGTCCAGGATCAATTAATGGGGGAGGGGACATAATGGGCAGAAAGGATTCCATCTGTGATGCAAATCTTCTGTAATTCTGGGACTGGGATCTTGCTGTACATTAAAACAATCACAGGCCAGTCAGTTAACCCAGACTCATTTACCGGTGTGAGAAAGTGAGGACTGGCAGTTGCTGGAGAGTCAGAGTTACAAAGTGTGGAGTTGGAGAAGCACAACAGATCAGGAAGGAGAATCGATGGTTCAGGCCTGACCAGCTGGGCTTTTCCAGCTCCACACTTTTCCACTCATTTCCCTCTGCCCCAGGGAGTGGGGCTCACAGCAATGTTGGGGGCAGCAAAATATTTGAGTGGGGCACATTTGGTGAGGCAACTACTTGGGAGGGAAGATATTTGGGAATGGGGATAATTTTGGAGGACAGTGAAAATGAGGGGCAAAATATTTTTGAGGGATTTCAAAATTGGGTGAGCACTTTCAGGTCTGAAATAGGGAAGAGAGAGAAAGGGAGAGTAAGAAAAAGAGAGAGAGAGATCGAGAGAGTGGGGACAGAGATGAGAGTAAGATGGGCAGAGAGAGACAGGGAAAGACAGTGAGAGAGAGAGAGAGATAGGCAGAGAGAGAAGGGCAGAGAGAGAGGGAGAGAAGGACGGTCAAACTGAATCAAACAGGACTCAAAGCATGGACAGACTGAAGCGGTGACACAC
>NW_025145644.1:0-1300 GCF_004010195.1 Chiloscyllium plagiosum | reverse complement strand
CAACTGTACCCCAACAAAGGACAGTGCTGTCCAGAACTGTACCCCAACAAAGGACAGTGCTGTCCATAACTGTACCCCAACAAAGGTCAGTGTACCAATAATTGTACCCCCAAAAAGGACAGTGCTGTCCATAACTGTACCCCAACAAAGGACAGTGCTGTCCATAACTGTACCCCAACAAAGGATAGTGTACCAATAACTGTACCCCAACAAAGGACAGTGTTATCCATAACTGTACCCCAACAAAGGACAGTGTTATCCATAACTGTACTCCAACAAAGGACAGTGATCTCCATAATTGTACCCCAACAAAGGACAGTGTTATCCATAACTGTACCTCAACAAAGGATATTGTATCAATAACTGTACACCAACAAAGGACAGTGTTATCCATAACTGTACCCCAACAAAGGTCAGTGTACCAATAACTGTACCCCAACAAAGGACAGTGCTCTCTATAACTGTTCCCCAACAAAGCACAGTGTTATCCATAACTGTAACCCAACAAAGGACAGTGTTATCCATAACTGTACTCAGTGCTGTCCATAACTGTAACCCAGCAATGGGCAGTGCTGTCCATAACTGTACCCAACAAAGGACAGTGCTATCCATAACTGTACCCCAAAAAAGGACAGTGTTATCCATAACTTTACTCAGTGCTGTTCATAACTGTACCCCAGCAATGGGCAGTGCTGTCCATAACTGTACCCCAACAAAGGACAGTGCTATCCATAACTGTACTCCAACAAAGGACAGTGTACCAATAACTGTACCCCAACAAAGGACAGTGCTATCCATAACTGTACCCCACCAAAGTACATTGCTGTCCATAACTGTACCCCAACAAACGACAGTGCTGTCCATAACTGTACTCCAACAAAGGACAGTGTACCAATAACTGTACCCCAACAAAGGACAGTGCTATCCATAACTGTACTCCATCAAAGCACAGTGCTCTCCATAACTGTACCCCAACAAAGGTCAGTGTACCAATAACTGTACCCCCAAAAAGGACAGTGCTGTCCATAACTGTACCCCAACAAAGGACAGTGTTTTCCATAACTGTACCACAACAAAGGATATTGTATCAATAACTGTACCCCAACAAAGGACAGTGTTATCCATAACTGTACCCCAACAAAGGACAGTGCTCTCCATAACTGTACCCCAACAAAGGTCAGTGTACCAATAACTGTACTCCAACAAAGGACAGTGCTATCCATAACTGTGCCCCAACAAAGGACAGTGCTCTCTATAACTGTACCCAAACAAAGCACAGTGTTATCCATAACTGTAACCC
>NW_025145643.1:0-1300 GCF_004010195.1 Chiloscyllium plagiosum | reverse complement strand
TTCGGGTTCCAGATATTTTCCAGCACTTCTAATGTACTAAATCTATACATTTTCATAGCCACACTATCACCTCGAACCAAAACGAGGCATGCAAAATTTTGTCCTCGGATTTATGTAGCGTTCCATACTTCCTCAAAATCGAGATTGGGATGAAGGTTGACAATCTGTTTAACGCAAGGCCACCATTACAGGACTTAGCATATAACACTCCATCCGTGATTGATTGCGGGAGGTGTAAAATTTCTTTAACTGCGCTTTTAATCATGTTTTCTAGTTTATTAAGATAATTAATTGAAACTTCTGATAAAACTAAATAATAATACAACCTAGGAATAAAATACGTTTTTAAAAGTTCTAATTTTTGCACAGGTTTTAAAGCAGATTTTAAAAAAATTCCTATACATATGTTTAATTAGCTTTCCCAGTCTGATTGGCTTACGCCAATTCATGAGTCTATCTTAGCTCCGAGGTATTTATCTGTGTTTCTCGGGTCTATGAACTGTATATTCCCTTCATTTAGCTTCCAATTTGCTTTATCGTGAGATGTGAATGTCTTATTCTTAGAAGTAAAGTAGAATCCTTTCGTTTTATTTATATTAACTTCCATTCCCGTATTGTTACAAAATTTTTCGACAAGTTTTAGGTTATAAACCATACCATCATAGATTGACTAATTAGAGCTACATCATCTGCGAACGCTAATGTTGAGCAGTGAAAACTATTTCTCTCTAATCCTAAAAATATTCCTTTCTTCCTTTCTTCGATGGTACTTATCAAGGGGTCCATTATTATATTGAAAAGAATTGGTGACAATCCAAAGTTTTCCAATATCATCTTTGATTCATGGTTCTATATAAATTATCCACCCATTCTTCCTACCAAACTTGACTAATTCCTCTAATATCCTATTATGTCTTTTAATTCTCATACTTTTAACGGATGGACACCATCCAGAAACCCTTGCTTGACATCTCTTAAAATTTTAGTTTTTCCAGTTTTACAATTAAAACACTTGAATTAAATTAATATCATATAAATTTGTAACCAATTTAATAAGTATTAAAGGGAGCTGGACCACCGCTAAATCTCTTTTATTCTTTTTAACGCCATTAATAATATTATCCAGGATTTTAATGTTTTCCTCACATCCTGCTACACCAGCCATAAACCCTTTCTGTCTTTTGTTTAAATTTTATCACTTTACTTAATCTATTCGCTATAATTTTTGTGAATAACCTAAGCATAACTGGCCTCCAATTATTAATACCTCTCAATCTTTCTTCCTCACTCACTTTCGGAA
>NW_025145642.1:0-1300 GCF_004010195.1 Chiloscyllium plagiosum | reverse complement strand
ATATAGTGATGACATCCTGCAGAGTGATTGTAGAGAGCTAGGGAATAGGATAAAAGACAGTGGTAATATCCAGTTTACTTCCAGTTCTCCGTGCTAGTGAGGGTAAGAAGAGGAGGATATGGCAGATGAAGGGGTGACTAAAGAATTGGTGCAGGGCGCAGAGATTTTTGGATTACTGGGATCTTTGGTGGGGCAAGGTGATGTGTTCAGGAAGGACGGGTTGTACCTGAACTGGAAGGGGACCAATATGCTGGCAGGCAGGTTTGCAACTGCTGCAAGGAAGGCTTTCAACAAGATTGGCTGGGGTTGGGGAGTGGTGGGATCCTCAACAGCAGGGAGGCAAGTGCGAGGCTGGAAGGAGATACAGTAATCAGAAACAGTAAAATGAAGAGACAGGTCAGGCTAGTCAACGACAGGGAGCAAAGAATGCCTGTTGGATTAAATTGCAACTATTTCAATGCAAGATGGCTGACAGGTAAGGCCGATGAACTCAGGGCATGGATTGGTGCGTGGGACTGGGATATTATCGCCATTCCAGAAACATGGCTAAGGGAGAGAAACACCGGCAGCTTATTGCAGGACGGTACAGCTGCTTTATGCAGGAGACAGATGGTGGAAAGAGGGGACGGGGAGTTTCATTTTTGATTAAGGCGAGTATCACAGCAGTAAACAGACATAAAATATCTGATGGATCATCATGTGAGGAATTGTCTGGGGAGCTAATAAATAAGAAGCGAATGGTGATAGGATTTGGATTGTACTATAGGCCCCCAAGTAGTAAACGAGGAATTAGGGGAACAAAAATATGTAGTTAGACTGGGGAGACTTGTAAGGCCAATAGGATTGCATTAGTAGGCGATTTTAATTTTCCTAACATAGACTGGGAATGACAGAGAATTAAGGACTGAGATGGGGTGTATTTATTAAGTGTGTTCAGAATAGTTTCCTCAAGCAGTATGTAGAGAGTGCAATTCGGAAGGGACGAAACTTGACCTATTCTAAGATCTAGGGCAGGGCAGGCAACTGAGGTGACAGCGGGGGAGCACTCTGGGACCAGTGACCATAGTTCTATTAATTTTTAAACAGTTATGGAGAAGGACAAAACTGCTCCACATGTTCAAGTTCAAACTTGGGGCAAGGCGAATTTTGATGGAATTAGACAGGATCTCGTAGGCGTTGGTTGGAGGAGTTTGTTTGCAGGCGAAGGGACCTCCTGCAAATTGGAGGCCTTTAAAAGTGAAATGTCGACAGTTCAAGGCCTATATGCTACTGTGAGGGTAAAAGGCAATGTTGGTAGGAA
>NW_025145641.1:0-1300 GCF_004010195.1 Chiloscyllium plagiosum | reverse complement strand
GAAGACTGAGAGGGGAACTAATTGAGACATATAGGATTATTAAAGGATTGGCACTCTGAAGGCTGGGAACATGTTTCCACTGATGGGTGAGTGCCGAAGCAGAGGACACACCTTAAAAATAGTGGTTGACCATTTCGGACAGAGATGAGGAGAATCTTCTTCACCCAGAGAGTGGGGGCTATGTGTAATGCTCTTCCCGAAAGGGCATTGGAGGCCCAGTCTCTAGATTCATTTAAGTAAGAGTTGGATAGAGCTCTCAAGGATAGTGGAATCAAGGGTTATGGAGATAAGGCAGGAACAGGATACTGATTAAGGATGATCAGCCATGATCATACTGAATGGTGGTGCAGGCCTGAAGGGCAGAATGAACTACTCCTGTACCTATTGTCTATTGTCTTTGGTCTATTGTCAATCCATGTTATTGCTGTAATTGAAATAATAATGGTAATCTTCTGGCTCAGTGCTCGAGCTGCTGTTGGACAATACTTGCACTGAGCAAGTAAATCATCCTGGATGTTCCCAGAGATTGCTGTGCTGCCCTATGTTGAGTAAGTGTGGATACTGTATGAGATGATGCTAGTTTGTTACATCGCCACTTACTAAATATAGGTAAAGAAACAACCCAGCAAGTACCTTTGGATAATGCTTCAGAATATATCAGAGTATACATGATAGCCACCACATCGAATGATGCAATGAAATTGAGGCCTACCGAGTCTGCACCATAACGTGCATATCCAAAGGCTTTAAAAAACATTGATGAGGTTAACTGCCTCAATCACCCTCCTAGGTAGTGCATTCCAGTCAAAAAACACTCTCTCTGTTCGACACACATTACGCAAGTCCTCTTTCATTCTCCTGCCTTTCAGTTTAAACTTGTAAACCATTGATTTTGATGCTTTGACTGAGGCGAACAGTTGTTGCCTGTTCATCCTGTCCCTACACCGATGCTGTCGTACACTTGTGCGATTTTCCCATATCAACGTTGCCTGTTGCAAAGAAATAAACCAAGCAAATTTAGCCATTGCCCCATTATTAGTTAAGTACTCACTTGTTTTGTTACTTCAGATGTTCATTCTCTCACTTTTATCACTGTTAAATTTCATCAGCCCTTGATCTGGCTATCTAAGTATTCCGTTTATATCCTCCAGGGAACTAAAACGTTCCCCTTGATTGTCAACCACCCAGCCAATCATTGTGTTATACAACATTATTTATCAACCACTGCCCTCCGTTTTCCACATTCTAACCATCATCATTTATGAACGTAACACAGAAACCATAATTTCCTCAAAGTTTG
>NW_025145640.1:0-1300 GCF_004010195.1 Chiloscyllium plagiosum | reverse complement strand
CGAGTGCAGATTGAGTACAGGCCGAGTGCACGCTGAGTACCGGCCAAGTGCAGGCCGAGTGCATGCTGAGGAAAGTACGAGTGCAGGTTGAGTACAGGCCAAGAGCAGGTTGAGTGCAGACCGAGTGCAGGTTGAATGCAGGTCGAGTGCAGGCCGAGTGCAGGTTGAGTGCAGGTCAAGTGCAGGTCGAGTGCAAGGTGAGTGCAGGTTGAATGCAGGTTGAGTGCAGGTTGAGTGCAGGTTGAATGCAGGTCGAGTGCAGGTCAAGTGCAGGCCGAGTGCAGGTTGAGTCCAGGTCAAGTGCAGGTCGAGTGTAGGGTGAGTGCAGGCCGAGTGCAGGTTGAGTGCAGGCCAAGTGCAGGTTGAGTGCAGGTCAAGTGCAGGTCGAGTGCACGCTGAGTGCAGGTTGAGTACAGGTTGAGTGCAGGCCGAGTGCAGGTTGAGTACAGGCCGAGTGCAGGCCGAGTGCAGGTTGAGTGCAGACCGAGTGCTAGCCGAGTGCAGGTTGAGTACAGGCCGAGTGCAGGCCGAATGCAGGTTGAGTACAGGCCGAGTGCAAGTTGAGTACAGGCCGAGTGCAGGTTGAGTACAGGCCGAGTGCAAGTTGAGTACATGCCGAGTGCAGATTGAGTACATGCCGAGTGCAGGTTGAGTACAGGCCGAGTGCAGGTTGAGTACAGACCGAGTGCAGGCCGAGTGCAAGTTAGGTGCAGGCCGAGTGCAGGTTGAGTACAGACTGAGTGCAGGCCGAGTGCAGGTTGAGTACAGGCCGAGTGCAGGTTGAGTACAGGCCGAGTGCAAGTTGAGTACATGCCGAGTGCAGGTTGAGTACAGGCCGATTGCAGGCCGAGTGCAAGTTAGGTGCAGGCCGAGTGCAGGTTGAGTACAGGCCGAGTGCAGGTTGAGTACCCGCCGAGTGCAGGTTGAGTACAGGCCGAGTGCAGGTTGAGTACAGGCCGAGTGCAAGTTAGGTGCAGGCCAAGTGCAGGTTAAGTACAGGCCAAGTGCAGGCCGAGTGCAGGTTGAGTGCAGGCCGAGTGCAGGTCGAGTGCAGGTTGAGTGCACGGTGAGTACAGGCCGAGTGCAGGCCGAGTGCAGGCTGAGTGCACGCTGAGTACAGGCCGAGTACAGGCTGAGTGCAGGTTGAGTGCAGACCGAGTGCATGTCGAGTGCAGGTTGAGTACAGGCTGAGTGCAGGCCGAGTGCAGGTTGAGTACAGGCCGAGTACAGGCTGAGTGCAGGCCGAGTGCAGGCCGAGTGCAGGCCAAGTGCAGGTTGAGTGCAGGCCGAGTGCAGGTTG
>NW_025145639.1:0-1300 GCF_004010195.1 Chiloscyllium plagiosum | reverse complement strand
TAGGCCAAGATGGAATACTATTTGGGGTTCTGGAGGCTACATTACAGGAAGGATGTGATTATTCTGGAGGGGGGTACATTGATTCACCAGGATGTCCCCAATGATGGAGCATATCAGCTATGGAGAGAGGTTACATAAGCTCCAATTGGTTACTTTGGAGCAGAGAAAGCTGAGGGGGACGTGATTCAGAAGGAAAAGATTACGAGGGGCATGGACAGGATGGATAGACAGCAGCTGTTTCTTTTAGTCAAAGGGCCAAGAAGAGGGGAGCACACGTTTAAAAGGAAGGATTTGAGGTTTAGAGAGGATTCATGGATTGTTTTTCACCCAGAGGGTGATGGGGTCCAGTTACACCGCCTGAGTGTGGGGGGGAGCTATCACGGATAACCTCACAGCCATTAAAAAGTATCTGGACGAGCACTTGAAGTATCAAACCATTCATGGATAAGGGACTGATGTAGTAAAGTTGGAATAATATAGATCGTGCTGTAATTTTGATGCAACACAGGCTATGCTTCTGCGATTGTATGGCTGTGGAAAGTCAATCATTGAACAGCTTACGATAGGAAGTAATAGGTTTCGGAAGAGTACATTGAACAAGCGTAAAACGTAAAAGCTTCTTAAAATGCAATATATCCAGACGAAATGTTGGAGAAAATAATTGTAGCTTCCTTACAGTCCAAATCCAGCGAATGGAGAACAGGAAAATGGCAGACTATGAAGTAACTACTTCAGTTCGGCAGTTACGAAAGAAAAAAGTTAAAAACTTCCAAGCAATTCTTGGTCTACTGAGAAAAAAACAGGAAATACAATCAAATCAGTAAATAAACAGTTTTGGCGAAAATACTTGGACTGAAATCTGATAAATCCCCATGGAGTGATAATCTTTATCTCTGCTTCCTAAAGGAGGTGGCCACGGGAATAATGGATACTTTGCTTGCTGTCTTCCAAATTCCTGATGATTTTGACAGATTTGAGACCAGCAAATATAACCCCAGTATTTCTAAAGGAGGCAGGGAGAAAGCAGGGAATTACAGTCTGCTTAGCACCAAAGAAGCAATCAGGACAATACAACAGTCTATTAGAATGAATGCTTTGCCAGCGAACTTTGAGAATTAAATTAATTTGAAAATAATGAACATGGATCAAGTCATTGCCAAATTATTAAAGGTGAATCATATTTGAGAAACCAACTAGGAAATAAATTATGGCGAAGCAATAGATGCAGTGAATTTGGATTTTCAGAAACTTTTTGATGAAATCCCAACTCTAATGTTGTGAAAATGCTACTCCTTTAACA
>NW_025145638.1:0-1300 GCF_004010195.1 Chiloscyllium plagiosum | reverse complement strand
ATACCAATGATTCATAAACCAAATTTTTAAGAACATGATGGGGACATGGCAGGAGCTGCTACTGAGAGTTTCTCAACATGTGATCACAGTGCCAGATAGAAGACTCAATCAGCAGTAACTGTAGATTGAGAAATACACAGCCCTGTCCCAGCTGTTTCAGCAGAACCAGCCCTACCTGCCTTGGAATAGATTATCCATCCTTATTAATTCATCACCATTTGATTTCGAAGAGTTCTGGTAAATGTATGAACAGGTTTCATAGGAACAAGAGAAGGCCATTCAGCCCCTCGAGCCTGTTCACCCTCTCGATAAGATAGCGGCGGATCTGTGACTTTGCTCCATTTGTCAGCCTTGAGCCCATAGCCCTTGACAGCCCTTGACTTCATAAAAAAAGACTCAGATTCAAATTTAACAACTGAATTGGTACAGACCTTGCGAGGAAGAGATTCCCAAACCCTGTCACTCTTCGCCTGTCCGAGTTCTCTTCCTTTACCCAGTCACCGGCGATCCTCCTGGTCTGGAGCGGCTCCGGCCTGATATAAAACGGTGCCATCCTCATCGGTGACCAGCCATCCCTCTCCCTTCACCAGCTGCTCACCATCTCACAGTATCCTCCAGTTTTAAACACACACCCTCTGGCTGGGTGAGGGGGAACATTAAATAAACAGGAACGGATCACCGACAAGATACCTCACTGGGAGGAGGCCCGAGCGGAATGTCTCCCTCTCCACATCCAACTCCCAAAGCCCATGACCCTCGGGAACGGGACATGTTGACACAGTCCGCTCTCCCTCGGCGCTTTTCCTTCCCGCGTGGCCCCGGCGCCATTTGATCTTCAGGCCCCGCCCCCTCAGGCCCCGCGCGAGATGGCGGTTAACGGCCGCCTCGTGCCCCAAGTGACCGTTAGCAGCTGCTTCAGGGGAAACACTCTTTAAAGAGACAACCCTTTCAGGGGAGAGAAACAACAGGGCCGGCTCCGGGACTCGTCAAACTAAATAATCATAATCATGAGAAAGACTCACACTGACAGAGTGGGAAGCGATGATGAAATTTTGAATCAGCACATCAAGTCCAAAACACACTCTTCCGAAGGAACACTCCCCAGACTCAAAATATTGACTTGGGTCAGCACATCAAGTCCAAAACACACTCTTCCGAAGGATGGTTCCCTGGACTTGACACGTCGACACTGTTTTTTATCTCTCTCTGGAGAAATGATGTTAAAAATCACACAACACCAGGTTATAGTCCAACAGGTTTAATTGTCAAGCACACGAGCTTTTGGAGCGACGCTCCTTTA
>NW_025145637.1:0-1300 GCF_004010195.1 Chiloscyllium plagiosum | reverse complement strand
TATAGTTTGCTCTGGAATTGGATCGTCCCAAAATGCATCACCTCGCATTTGCCTGGATTGAACTCCATCTGCCATTTGTCTGCCCATGACTCCAATCTATCTATATTCTGCTGTATTCTGCCAATCCCCATCACTAACTGTTACTCCTCCAGTCTTAGTGTCATCTACAAACTTGCAAATGAGGCAATCTACACCTTCCTCCAGATCATTTTTGTATATCACAAACAGCAGTGGTCCCAGCACGGGTCCCTGTGGGACACCACTGGTCACAGCTCTCCATTTTGAGAAGCTCCTTTCCACTACTCCTCTCTGTCTCCTGCTGCCCAGCCAGTTCTCGATCCATCTAGCTAGTACATCTTGGACCCGGTACGACTTCACTTTCTCCATCAGCCGACCAAGGGGAACCTTATCAAAAGTCTTATTAAAGTCCATGTATATGACATCTACATCCCTTCCCTCATCAATCAACTTTTTCACCTCTTCAAATAATTCTATTAGGTTTGTAAGGAGTGGCGCGGTGGCTCAGGAGTTAGCACTGCAGCCTCACAGCGCCAGGAACCCAGATTCGATTCCCACCTCAGGTGGCTGTCTGTGTGGAGTTTGCACATTCTCCCCGTGTCTGAGTGAGTTTCCTCCGGGTGCTCCGGTTTCCTCCCACAGTCCAAAGATGTGCAGGTTAGATGAATCAGCTGTGCTAAATTGCCCCTAGTGTTTAGGGATGTGAAGGTTAGGTGCAATAGTGAAGGGTAAATATAAGGGAGGGGGAATGGGACTGGGGGGGTTACTCTTCGGAGGGCTGATGTGGACTGGTTAGCCTGAAGGGCCTGTTTCCACACTGTAGGGATTCTATCATCTTCATGTTGTGTAAAACATGACCTTCCCTGCACAAAACCTTGCTGTCAATCACTGATAAGTCAATTTTCTTCCAAATGGGAATATATCCTCTCCCTCAATATCTTCTCCAGTAGCTTCCCTACCTCTGACATCAGGCTCACTGGTCTGTAATTAACGGGAATATCCCTGTTACCTCCCTTAGACAAAGGTACATTAGCAATTCTCCAGTTTTCTGGGACCTCCCCCATATTCAAGGATGCTGCAAAGAAAGCTGTTACAACTGCAGATTGGATATTGGGATCCAACATGAATCAGCCTCTGGGAATCCTCCTAGCTCATCTCCGATCCACTGACAGGACACTCTACCCCTCAATGCTGACCCTCGGTCTTTCCCAGGAACTCCCCTATAGCAAGCTCTCAGTGGGCTCAGGGACATTCCTCTCATTCCTGAAGAAGGGCCTGTGCC
>NW_025145636.1:0-1300 GCF_004010195.1 Chiloscyllium plagiosum | reverse complement strand
ACTTCAATTTTCATCACCAAACATACATTCATACAGGACTAATGGCCAGGTTGGTGAAATCCTAAAGGGTAAATTTGGTAGACTTGGTCTGCAGCAGGTAGTAACAAAACCAATGGGGAAAATAATCAACTTAACTCCATCCTTCTCTGATACTTATGAAGGGATAAGAGGACACAGCAATAGCAATAAGGCTTGAAAACATATTAACTATACGATTGATGGTTTGTGCTCCAGAACTAGTCATATCCCTTGGCAGTCTGTTTAAATGCAGCAACAACACTGACAACTACTAACAATGTGTAAATTTACCCAGGTAAATCCTGCCCTCAAAATGGAGGAATATCCAAACTATTCAAACGTTACTCCATCTGTCTATGCTTAATCTTCAGCAAAATGGTTGATCATCATTAACAATGCAATGAAGAAATACATTCCCCAATAAAACGCTGACTGATGTCCAGTTTGGGTTCTGTCAGGGCCATTCAGCTCCAATCCTCATTACATCCAATAATTGGGCCGACATTCAGGGAGCTTTTGGTGAAGTATGGTATCAAGGAGTGTGAGAAAAATTGAAGCCAATGGAATCAGGAAATAGTTGTGCCTGTTGCAGGTTCAAACACCTCATTGTCCAAGGGCATTGTCCAAGATCCAATCATCTTCAGAGTCCTTTTTTCCATAAGGTCAGAAATGGGGATGATTCATGACTGCACACTGTTGAATCCCATTCATAATTCCTCAGCTGTATTTCGAGTCACTATCAGTAAAACCTGAACAGCATTCAAGAGGTCTTGGGCTGATAGGTTGGAAATAACATTGGTGACAAACAGTGCCAGACAATGACCAAAACATAGGATCCAGTCATCTCCCCTCATCATTCATGACATTACCATCATTGAATCCCACTAACAGTATCCTGGAGGATGTCACCATTTACCAGAAATGAACTGGATTAGCCAAATAAGCAAGATTTACAGGATAACATCAAAGGCTGGAAACTCTGTGCGAAGTAATTTACCTCCTGACTCGGCAAAGTCTGATGCAAAAAGTACAAGTCAGGATGCTTGAGAAGGGATTAACTCTGCTTTCTCTTCATAGATGCTGCCAGACCTGCTAGAGTTTAAGAAATTTCTGTTTTGTTTACACATCAGGATGTCTGGATGAATGCAGCTTGGGGAAGAAGGCACTGAGTACAGTAAATCCCTCTGCCACACTGACAACTCAATGCTCTTCCAATTACATAGCCCTTTTTTGAGGTTTTCCCCTTTTCTGGTTGAAAACTGAAAAAAATAGTTTTTCTATC
>NW_025145635.1:0-1300 GCF_004010195.1 Chiloscyllium plagiosum | reverse complement strand
CACCAGGGTGTGTACAGATATCTCCCTGTGAGAGAGGGGACTGAGTAACACCAGTCAGTGTTGACATATCTCCCTGAGAGCGGAGAGACTGAGAAACAGCAGTGTGTGTACAGATATCTCCTTGAATGAGAGGGGACTGACAGACACCAATCATTGCACAGACATCTCTCTGAGACAAAGGGCCCTGAGAGACACCAGTCAGTGTACAGATATCTCCCTGAGAGAGAGGGGACTGACAGACACCAATCAGTGCAGAGATATTTCCCAGAGATAGAGGGGACTGAGAGACACCAGTCAGTGCACAGATATCTCCCTGATGGAGACGGGACTGAGAGACACCAATCAGTGCACAGATGTCTCCCTGAGAGAGATAGGGGACAGAGAGACACCAGTCAGTGCACAGATATCTCCCTGCGAGACAGAATGGACTGAGAGACACCAATCAGGGCACAGATATCTCCCCAAGAGAGATAGGGGACTGAGAGACACCAGTCAGTGTACAGACAACTCCCTGAGAGATTGTGGACAGAGAGACACCAATCAGTTTACAGATATCTCGCTGAGAGAGAGAGGGGACTGAGAGGGACCACTCAGTATGTCAGTGTACAGATATATCTCTGAGAGAGAGCAGACTGAGAGATACCAGTCAGTGTACAGATATCTCCCTGAGAGAGGGGGGACTGAGGGACGCCAATCAGTGCACAGATATATCCTTAATAAAAACGGACTGAGAGACACCAGTCAGTGTACAGATATCTCCGTGAGAGAGAGAGGGGACTGACACTTACCAGTCAGTGTACAGATATCTCCGTGAGAGAGAGAGGGGACTGACACTTACCAGTCCGTGCACAAATATCTCCCTGGGACAGGGGGACTGAGAGATACCAATCAGTGCAGAGATATTTCCCAGAGATAGAGGAGACTGAGAGACACCAGTCAGTGTACAGATAGCTCCCTGAGAGCAGGGACGGGGAGACTCCAGTCAGTGCACAGATATCTCCCTAAGAGAGACACTGGTCAGTGCACAGAGATCTCCCTGACAGGAGGGGACTGAGAGACACCAGTCAGTGTCCAGATATCTCCCTGAGAGCGAGGGAACTGAGAGACACCAGTCAGTGTACAGATATCTCCCTGAGAGAGAGGCGATTGAGAGATACCAGTCAGTTAACATATATCTCCCTGAGAGAGAGGGCACTGAGAGACACCAGTCAGTGCACAGATATCTCCCTGAGAGAGAGGCGATTGAGAGACACCAGTCAGTTTACATATATCTCCCTGAGAGAGAGGGCACTGAGAGACA
>NW_025145634.1:0-1300 GCF_004010195.1 Chiloscyllium plagiosum | reverse complement strand
ATCTTCCACTTCTCTGTAAAATGAAATGACAAAGCAAATGCGTTGAGAGATATTCAGAAAAAACAAATATATCTCTTGGTTTGAGGACTAAATATCTACCTTTTAAATCGGTTTCCAAAATCCATCGCCATCAGTTCAGGATCACAATTTACAAAATGATTTGAGGGATCAATTATTTTAAATACAAGGTCATATTGCAGAGATGGTTTGAGTGATGTGATAGATGCATCAATTTTAAGATGTCAGTCTATCCGCTAATTTTGTTCTAAAAGATTATTTGCATAGCAGAAGTTTCAAATGTAGGATGGAGAAAATTACTAATAAATATAATAAATCTTCTATAAGCATTGGATTCCATGACGGAGCAACTACCCAGAATTCTCCGGGTGATGAATGTTCTCTATAATCATTAGAGGAGAGGACGGTTCCTTTGGAGTGCCAGCCTTCACTCTGCGGTAAATGGGAAGAGCTTTGCTTTTCAAGACGGTAAGTATACATGAGACAGAGAGAGGGATTGAGGCCGAAAGTGTTTATCCACCATTCCAGTGACAAGCGAGCACATTGAAAAATAACTTGTGGGTAAATATTTTGCGTTCCGCGATGTGCAGCCGCCATCTTGGCCAGGGATCAGGACGCATGTGCAGGGATGGCGCGGACAGTGATGTTTTGATTCTCCTACTCATCCGATGCTGCCTCACATGCTTTTCCAGCACCACAATTTCGACTGTGAGCTCCAGCATCTGTAGTTCTAACTTACCTTTTGGAGTTCCTCAGGGTCGAATCCTTGTCCCAACAACTTTCAGCTGCTTTGCTAATGCCTTTACCTGCCGAAGTGAAGGTGTTGGTTGACGATTGTACAATATTCGGCATCATTTTCAACTGCTCAGAAACTAAAGCAGCGCAGATCACTATGTTAAGTTTGTAAGTTGGCTCGCTGGCATGGCAGCTTTGTTCTCATTGAGAAAATACTTACCACCCTAACCTAAACAGTGCGAATTACCATCTTCAACGAGAGACCTTGTTGACATTCAACAGCAATATCAGTATGGAATCACTCACGATCAGTATTCTGGGGATGTACTATTGACTATAAACTGAACAGGACTAACCATATAACTGCAGTTGAAACAAAATTAGAGCAGAGGCGAAAGATTTTGCAGCGCTGATCTTATCGCTTGACTGCCCATCAGTGACAAGGCATAAGTCAGGAGTCATATGCAATGCTCTCCACACGCCTGGTTGAACGCATCAACAACACAAGAAGATCATCAACATCTGGGACAAAACTGCACGTTTGATT
>NW_025145633.1:0-1300 GCF_004010195.1 Chiloscyllium plagiosum | reverse complement strand
CCACATCTGGATTACTGTGCGCACGTTTGGTCCACAAATTTCAGGAAGGATGCACTGGTCCTGGAGTGTGTTCAGAGGTGATTCACGATTATGGTCCCAGGAGTGAAAAGCTTGACACATGAGGAACGTTTGAGGAATCTGTATCTATACCCACGAAGTTTAGAAGGATAAGAGGAAGCCTAATTGGTACTTATTGAATCGTGAATGAACAGGACAGAGTGGATGCTGGGAAGGTGTTTCCATTTTTAGTAGAGACTAGAACCGAAAGGCACAGCCTTGGAGAAAAGGGAAGACATTTGAGAGCAGTAATAAGAGACACCTATTCACGCAGGAAGTGGTGAATGTATGGAATTCATTGTCAGATAAGGCTGTGGAAGCCAGGTCTTTGATTATATGTAAGACTGAGATATGCAGCAGCGTGGTTTTCAAGGGGATCAAGGCTTATGGGGCGAAAGCAGGAGAATTGGGTTTAGAAAGATATCTACCATGATTTAATGGCGGAGCAGACTCATGGCGCTGAATGGGTTAATTCCTGCTCCGATTGTCTTATGGACTTATGCATCGAATAACTCCATCTGCAGGTTCCCCTCCAAGGAACGTGCCAGCCTGACTTGGAGCATTGTCAGCGAAGATCTGATTGAATTCTGATCCAGACTTGATCTGCCAAATGGTCTATTTCAGCCCTCCATCCTTTATTTTATCATTCCTCCGAAAAAAAAGATTAATGCAATGACCAGACTTGTGGCCGGTCCTCTGACTCTTCTCTAAATAGGCAGTTGCTAAAGTTCCAGCATCACTTCCCTGCTCTTATATTCCCACCTACGGTCAAGAACAGAATGTATCTCTAACCCCTCGAGACCACTTGATTCCTTGTGCAATCACCTTCAAAAATTCGTGAAAGCCTTCTCCAATTTCACTTTTTGTATTAGGGCGTTGCATAGTGTTGTGGAGCACAGTGGCCGGGGATGCAGGTACATAATTCTTTTTCGTTTGTTTCACATATAGACAGAATGGTTAAAAAATGTCATCTTGCCTTCGTTGCTCAGTCCTTTGAGCGTAGGAGTTGGTACATTATGTTGAAGTTGAATCGGACATTGTGTGAGGCATCTTCTGGAATACTGTATCCGGTTCTTGTCGCCCAGTAATCACAAGGAAATTGTTCAGCTGGAGTAGGTTTAGAAGAGGTATACCAGCATATTGCTAGTGGGGAAGGTTTGAGTTATAATGAAAGGCTAGATAGGCTGAGAATATTTTCTCTCGAACACGAGAGTTTGAAAGGTGACCTGATAGAAAGTTATAG
>NW_025145632.1:0-1300 GCF_004010195.1 Chiloscyllium plagiosum | reverse complement strand
AGGATATACAAAATGGAATACAAGCTGGAGGAGTTTTCTAGAAGCGGGACGGGACGCGAAGGAGATGGTAACTGAATTTTAGAGCTGTATAGACGCTGGACGAAGTTACAGAAATAAGGATGAGTGAAATCTATAGAAGGCAATCATGGTTTTATAGTCTGGGGGATGTTAGAGAAATAGGAAAGCAATGGAGAAGATGTTACAGAGATAGAGAGACACGTGCATGTCCCACCAGTCTACTCATTTTTTTCTTAATTCTTTCACAGGGTATGGGGAGGGGGGCAACAGCTCAGGTTAGAGATATAGGAACTTGTGTCGGTGCTGGAAGTGGTTCGACTGATGGGGAGTATATGGGCTGGAGTTAATTCGAGCGACTGGGATGTGTCCGGGAACTGGAGGTGGTTTGAGAGATAGGGAGTGGTGTGCAGGATGGAGGTGGGCCGAGAGATTGGGTGGGGTGCAGGGGCGGGACAATATTACAGGGATAGGGAGATGTCACAGAGAAGACTTGGGGTGTAGGTGCCGGAACATGTATCATTGATGGGGAGGGGTGATGTTGCTGGAGAGTGTTCCATTGATAGGGAGTGGGTGTAGGTGCTGGGGAATGTTACAGGGAAGGGAGTGGGCGTTGGTGCTGGAGAATGTTACAGTGATAGAGAGAGGTGTAGGGCTTGGAGAATGTTTATTTTTAGATTACTTACAGTGTGTAAACAGGCCCTTTGGCCCAACAAAACCACACCGACCCGCCGAAGCAAAACCCACCCAGACCCATTCCCCTACATTTACCCCTGCACCAAACACTACAGGCAATTTAGCAAGGCCAATTCACCTGTGGGAGGAAACCGGAGCACCCGGAGGAAACCCACGCAGACACGGGGAGAATGTGCAAACTCCACACAGTCAGTCACCTGAGGTGGGAATTGAACCCGGGTCTCTGGCGCTGTGAGGCAGCAGTGCTAACCACTGTGCCACCGTGCCACCCACGGTATGAGTGATCGAGAGGATTACAGGTTCTGGAGAATGTCATATGGTTAGGGAGGGTCTTATTTGCTGGAGATTGTTAGAAGGTATTGAGGGGTGTAGGTGGGTGGAGAATGTTACAGGAATATGGAGTGGTATAGGTGATGTGGACTGCTACAGGGATGGGAGAGGTCTAGGTGCTAGAGAATGTTACATTGACAGCAAGTGCATGCAGGCGCTGGAGAATGTTACAGGATAGGGAGTATGTGTTTGTGCTGAAGCGTTTTACAGCGACAAGGAGTTGGTATCGGGTCTAGGGATTGTTACAGAGATAGGGTGG
>NW_025145631.1:0-1300 GCF_004010195.1 Chiloscyllium plagiosum | reverse complement strand
AAGAACACTGTAAGGAGCTAGAGAAGCATTTGCAGGGGACCGAGCTGATGGTTTTGATCATCATTAACCAAACGTGAGATCCTGGAAGGCTGGAGGATATCAAATATTGTGCCCTTACTTAAGAAGGACTAAAAATAGCCTTCAAACTATGGAGCAGTAAGTTTAACATCTGGGGTAGGTACGTTACTTGAGAAATTCTGAAAGATAAAATGTACATTAATTTGGAAATACAGGGTTTGATTAGGAATATTGAAAATGGCTATGTGCTTGAAAAATTTCTTCAAGTTATTTGATGACGTAACCTGGAAGGTTGTTAGGTCGGAGCGGTAGATGTCAAAAAGTGTGGATCTGGAAAAAGCACAGCAGGTCAGGCAGGAACAAGAGAATCGATATTTCAGGCATCAGCCTTTCATCAGGAATGTACAAAACATCGATTACCCTGTTCCTCGGACGTTGTCTGACCTGCCATGCTTTTCCAGCACCACACTTGTGGACTCTGATCTCCAGCATCTGCAGTGCTCACTTTCTGCTAGGGTGGTAGATTCAGTCAATATGGATTTCAGTTACACCAGGACAACATAAAGCTTTTCAACCCCTGGAGGCTGATATACAGTTACAGGAAGAGGCCAATCAGCCCATCGAACCTATACAATTGTACCCAGATTATATCATGCAGCACCGGTATCCTGTTATGCAGCGACAGGATCAGTCTATTCTGCTACTTCAGGTCAGTAACACAGGAAATGGAAGAGGTCACAAACAAACTGACTGGACTCTAGGGAATGCTGGAATAAAACAAGGTTATATAGCTCCTCAAATCTGTCCTTCCCTTCAGTAAGGACAGTGCTGATCTGCTCTTGGCAGCAATTTCTCTTTCATGCCATAATCTTTGTAGCCCTCGACTCTCTCAAAATCAATTGACACCCTCCTCATACCCTCCAAATCAGTTCAGCGATGCAACTGTCTGGGATAGAGAGGCCCCAACAATCATTATCCTCTGAGAGAAGGAAAAACTCCCCATACATATGCCTTGGCCTATTGACACGAATAAAAGATATGAACACAGAGTGACTGGCCCTGACATTACATCAAGATTTGAATGAGCAAAGTTTCAAAGTGTCGGAACAAAACTGAACTTAATAGGAATCAGTTGTGAACTCCCCATTGGTTGCGTCATTCAGAACACAATGTGGCTGGTGGACATCAATCCTCTCACTCCCTGGATATCTCTGTGGCTGATCCTCAGGGTAGCTTCCTCAGCACAAAAATCTTCAGTTCAGGTAACATTCGTGTGTCAGCA
>NW_025145630.1:0-1300 GCF_004010195.1 Chiloscyllium plagiosum | reverse complement strand
CTGCACCAATTCTTTAGTTATGCATGTATCTTCCATGTCCTTCTATTCTTACTTTCATGAGCTCATGAAACCGGATGCAATCAGGAGATTACCATTTCGAGGTGTTGGTTTTTAACTTGTCTCCTAGCTCTCTGTACTCACTCTGGAGGACCTCATTCCTATAACTGCGGGTATCATTTGTGATGCCAAGGTGCACAATGACTTCTGGCTGCTCATCCTCCCCCTTGACAACATTCTGCAACCGCTTGGAGACTTCCTGGACCCTGGCACCTGGGACGTAGCACAACTTACTGGATTCCGACTTGAGGCCCCAGAATCTCCAATCTGTCCCTCCAACAATTGACTCTCCTATCTCTATGACCCTGTTTAAATTTACCCTTTCCTACTGTACCCCAGAGTCAGTGGTAGTACCACCAATTTAGCTACCGCTACCTTCCCTTGAACGGTCGTTCCCTCCAACAGTATCTGAAATGGTATACTTGTTTTCGAGGGGAATGTCCACAGGGAATAGCTGCACTTTCTGCCTACTCCTTTTGCCATTCCAAACCTGCTTTCTGCCTGGAACACGATAGGGAGCAAGGACTGGCTTTTGGATTAAGTTGTGTTTATTTAAACGCAACAGGGCTGACAGGGAAGACTGATTAACTCAGGGCATGGATCTTTATGTGGGACTGTGCCATTATAGTCATTACAGAAATATGGCCGGGGTGGGTCTTTGGCGTCACCACCATCCAGCTCCAGCTCCCAAACATGGTCTCCCTGGAGCTACAGCTGGCTGGGTGAACTTTCTACACGTGTAGTCAACAGGGACGGTGGAAATCTCTCTGAGCTCCCACATGCCACAGGAGGAACGTGCAACTGGTCTAACTGCCATCTTGACTGCTGTAATACTAAATTAAAATGACTTTATTTGAACTTGCCTATACTTTTGTTCTGAGCTGCTGTTGTCTGAATCCTCTTAAAGCAATGACTTACTACTTACTCTGTTACCAACTGCATTTTCTCTACTCCTCCACATTTACTTTTGTTTCGGGAAGAAGGGAGACACTACAATAATGCAATGTTTGTGCCTTAGACATTCCTTGACACCAAACCCATGACGACTTGATCTCCAGAGCACGTCATTACTTGTACTTGGAGGGTGTCTTGCTGAGTCTTCCTCCTGCTGCTGGTGACTGTGCTGAGGCAAATATTCACCCCAACATCCAATCCGGGTTATTGCAGTCCCTGGTCCTTTCTGTCTATTACTCCTGCATTTATGAAATCGTTGAATCCGTCGATTGCATTCCAAACTGTGTCT
>NW_025145629.1:0-1300 GCF_004010195.1 Chiloscyllium plagiosum | reverse complement strand
CGACTACACCCCACCCCTACACCTTTACCGAGCCACACGCTGTCTCCCTACTTGTGAAATTTATTCCTTGTATGTCACCAAATGTGCCTTTCCAAATCTTTTGAAAAACAGATTCTCGGAGTGTTCTCATCATTTTCTTGTCCTTCAAAGGTTTTATCAAAAGTTTTGAATGTCTAGCGTCTCGATGTTTACTAACTTGAAAGAGAGAATTTTCCACCTATTCACTCTGTCCAAACATTTCATAACCTGAAAAACCCCAATTAAGTCTTTCTTGGTTGAGGGATAACTGTTCTAAATTTTCGAAGACAACAAGTGAATAAAATCTCATCCTCAGTCCACCCCGTCAGCATTGTCTCTACTGGCTTTACACCCCAGTAAACACCGTCATTACCCTCTCCGAGAGAATCACAGAATCCTACAGTGCAGAAAGAGCATTTCAGTCAATCAAGCCGGAGTCGACTCTCTGAAGAGCATCTCACCAAGGCCTATCTTGATGGAGAGGGATAGATGTGCACTGCAGGGCAAGAGTTATAGCTGGGGGCAGGGAAATTATGATGCGGTGAGGCACGACTTAGGATGCGTGGCTTGGAAAAGTAGGTTTCAAGGCATGGGCACAATTAATATGTGGAGCTTGTTCAACGAGCAACTATTGAGTGTCTTTGATAAGTATGTACCTGTCAGGAAGGGAGGAAAGGGTCGTGTGAGGGAGCCGTGGTTTAACAAGGAATTGGAATCCCTTGTTAAATGGAAGAGGGCGGCGTATGTAAAGTTGATGCGTGAAGGTTCAATTGGAGCGATTCAGAGTTATAAGGTAGCCAGGAAGGACCTGAAGAGAGAGCTAAAAGCAGCAAGAACGGGACACGAAAAGTCCTTAATTGGTAGGATTAGGGAAAACCCTAAGGCTTTCTATAGGTATGTCAGGAATAAAAGAATGACTAGGGTAGGAATAGGTCCAGTCAAGGATAGTAGTGGGAACTTGCATGTGGAGGCTGAAGAGATTGGAGAGACACCGAATGAATACTTTTCGTCAGTATTCAATCAGGAACAGGATATTGTTGTCAATGTGAATACTGAGTCACAATTAATTAGAATGGATGGCTTTGAGGTATGTAGAGAAGAGGTGTTGGAAATTCTGGGAAGGGTGAAAATAGATAAGTCCCCTGGCCCTGATGGCATTTATCCTACGAATCTCTGGGAAGCAAAGGAGGAGATTGCAGAGCCATTGGCCTTGATTTTTATGTCCTCGTTGTCTACAGGAATAGTGCAAGAAGACTGGAGGAAAGCAAATGTGGTTCCCTTG
>NW_025145628.1:0-1300 GCF_004010195.1 Chiloscyllium plagiosum | reverse complement strand
CATCTATCTAAATTAAGTTCCATCTGCCATTCCCCAATCCATTGGCCCATTTGATCAAGATCCCATTGGACTCTAAGGTAACTTTCTTTGCTGTCCACTGCATCTCCAATTTTGGTGTCACCTGCAATCTTATTGACTATCTCTCCTATGTTCACATCCAAATTACTTAAATAAATGAAGGAAGGCAGAGGACCCAGTACCAATTCTTATGGGACATCACTGGTCACAGGCTTCGAGTCTGAAAAACAACCCTCCACCACTACCCTCTGCCTTCTACAGTCCTGAGCCAGTTTTGTAGCCAAATGGCTAATTCTCCCTGTATTCCATGTGATCTAACCTTGCTAATCAGACTAAAATGAGGACAATTGTTAAATGGCTTACTTTGTCCTCATCATAATTCCTCTTCATTACTTCTTCAAAAACCTCCCTCAAGTTAGTGAGACATGACTTCTCACACAAAGCCATGCTGAATACCCCTAATCAGTCCTTGCTTTCCCAAGTACATGAAAATCTTGTCCCTCAGGACACCCTCCAATAACTTGCCCACCACCGATGTCAGGCTCACTGGTCTACTGTACCCTGGCTTTCCCTCACTACCTTCTTAAATATTGGCACCATGTTAGCCAACTCCAGTCTTCCAGCACCTCAGCTGTGGCTATCAATGATACAAATATCTCAGCAAGTGGCCCAGTAATCACTTCCCTAGCTTACCACAGAGTTCAACGTACACCTGATCAGATCCTAGAGATTTATCCACCTTTATATGCTTTAAGACACCTAGCACCTCCTCCTCTGAAATAAGGACATTTTTCAGGATTTCACCATCTATTTCCCCTCAATCTATATATCCCATGTCCTTCTCCACAGTAAATGCTGATGTAAAATACTTATTTCATATTTTCTCTGAGGATAACTCCCCATCCCAGGAATGAGCTGAATGAACTGTCTCTCACACAATTACATCATAAATGACAGCAGCTGAATTAGGCCATCCAGCCCATCAAGTCTGTTCACAATTCAATGAGATTATGGTTGATCTGATAATATTTAATGCCACTTTCCTGCCTTTTCCCACAACCCTTGATATCTTTTCTTAAGTAACATCAAAACTATACACAGCTCTCCAGATGAGGCCTCATTAAAACCCTTTGCAATAAATACTAACACTCTCCCACTCTCCATCTCCCGTGCCTGTGCAGCACAGTGGCTCTGGGCAGCACTGTGGCTCAGTGGTCAGCACTGCTGCCCCACAGGGCCAGGGACCCGTGCTGAATTTGACTCTCAGGTAACTGACTGTGTG
>NW_025145627.1:0-1300 GCF_004010195.1 Chiloscyllium plagiosum | reverse complement strand
ATGTGGACTAACTGAGAGCCCAATACTCGCTCTCTCATGCACAATCTCACTATTTTTCTTTCTCATGCAGAATCTCATCATCTGTCTCATACATTATCCCAGTTTCTCACCCTCTCTCATACACAGTCTCACCATGTTTCCCTCACATAAACACACTATTTCTCTCTCACATGCACAGTCTCATTGTCTCTCTCTGTCAAACACAATGTCACTCTTCCTCATACTCAATCTTGCCAACTCTCTCATAGACCATCTCACTCTCTCCCCTACTCACTATCACTCTCTCCCATACACAATCTACACCAGTATGTTCCCGGCAGCCAATTCATGTAAGCACAGCAGGGAGAGGAAGCTGTGAGGATTCACAGGGCTGACTACATCCCTAAATGATGAAACAAAATTCAGAGACAAATCTATAGTCATATGACAGTGTGGAGATAGCATTTCAAACCCATGGCCAACGGAACAATGATGGGGACAATGTAGAGGTGGGTTCTTACTCTATACCTGACACCATTCTGTCCCTGTCCTGGGAGTGTTTGATGAGGGTGGAGTGGAGGGAGATTTACTCTTATCAATCCCAGGATTGTTCCTGCCCTGGATGTATACAGATGGCATTACATGTGGCATTACAGAGGCAGCATTTCTCTTTGTATCGCCTCTGCTGTCACTGCCCTGTCAATTTTGGTGGGAGACGGATAAAATGGAGATGTCTGAGTCCTTGAAGTATGAAGCAAGCTCTATTTAACAATCCCTAGATGTTAGACTAACATGGGATATTCACACACCTGGGTGAGGTTCCGTTATTCTGTACAGAAACCACCCCAAACCTCTCGATTAGATTCCAGTCTGCAAATCACTCCCGAGTATCTATTATTCTATTTCTGAATCATCCTGAACTCCTCGATTATATTCCAGTTTGTAACTCCCTCATGGGGATGTGTTATGCTACACACAAACTACCCCAAACACCTCAATTAGATTCCAGTCTGTAATCATTCCTGGGTATCTGTTATTCTATATATAAACCATTCTGAACCCCTCGATGAGATTCTGTAACTCACTCCTGGGTATGTGTTATTGAGCAAATAAATCACTCCGAACCCTTTGATCAGATTCTAGTCGGTAACTCACTGCTGAGTATCCTAAGCATACATACCCCAAGCCTCTGCATTAGATTCCTGTCTGTAACTCACTCCCCAGTATCTGTTATTCTATACACAAACTATCCCAAACACCTCAATTTATTTCTAGTCTGTAACTCACATCCCAGCACCTGTTTTCCTATATATAAACCTCC
>NW_025145626.1:0-1300 GCF_004010195.1 Chiloscyllium plagiosum | reverse complement strand
GTGCTGTTCCAGCAATAAAGTTTCAACTTTGTACACCTCAGTCAGGTCACCCCCTCAGCTTCCTCTGCTCGAAGGAAAACAAAACCAGCCTATCCAGTCTCTCCTCATAACAGAAACTTTTCATCTGAGGCAATGTCCCGGTGAATCTCCTCTGCACTTTCATCAGTGTAATCACCTCATTCTGATGGTAAGGTGATCAGAATCACAAACGTTTCCATTTGTGGTCAAGCCGATGTTTTGTAAATTTGGAACAAGACTTTGTTGCTTTTACATTCTATGCCCTGGCTAATGATGGCAAGGATCCCAAATACCTTCTTCACCACCCTCTATACCTGTGCTGATACCTTCAAGGATTACTGGACTTGCACACCAATGTCCATTTGTTCCTCAGTACTCTCTAGCTTCCTACCATTCATTGTGTGTATAATAGATCTCCCTTGGAGAGAGTGCAGGAGGAGAGCCTAAGGGGACGTGAGTTCTTCATGACACCCAGTCACCTTCACTTCAATGGGCACCACATTTTTCCAGAGATTGGTGGGAATGTGGGACGATAATATACCTCCTAGAATGCATCACCTGGCATTTATCCTGATTAAATTCCATCTGTCATCGCTCTGCCCAATTTATCAGCTGATCAATATCAGACTGTAATCTGAGACCATCCTCCTCATTATCAACAACATCATCAATGTTCATGTTATCAGCAAACTCACTCATTATACTTTTCCATTCACATCCAAAAGGTCATCAGGTCATGTCATACAGAAATGGAAGACGTCATTATCACAATCAATAGCTAAAACAACATTTATTCCTCAGTCCTCTGATTCCAATCCTAGAAGGAGCTAAAATCTTTCACATCGAGATCAATTTGGGAACCAGTGATACCAATTCCCCTCCATCCCTAATCATTACAAACTGGTCTATATTTTCCATCCAGTGAAGGGCCTGCCCTGATCTGACTCCATCTCCTGCGGGAGCTCCCATCAGAAATATTCCTCTCTCATGAGGGTCTGACACACCCTAGGTGGAATGTTCACTCAGAACACCATTCCCTTTGTAACTCCTTCTTCCTCCCACCCAGTTGGAGCTCAGAGCTTTGAGCTGCCTCACAAATGGCTCCATTTAAGACAAGTATCAACAATTCAGTGTCAGGGTAAGCCAGGGAAACCTGATTCTTTGCGCATTTCCACATATATTGGGCTCCCAGTCTCACAACAGATGACCAAGGTTCCAGTGCTGTTTATTTCTCGACAGAGAGAAGAGGAGAGGAGATGATCAGGGTCTCTCTCTCTCTCTC
>NW_025145625.1:0-1300 GCF_004010195.1 Chiloscyllium plagiosum | reverse complement strand
ATCGTCACACGATAGCAAGAATCGGGAGTATTTTTGAAGGGTATAAAAGCAGGTTACAAACATATTGCCTGTGTTAGATGTTTTAAGAGTCTGTTAGCTATAAGGTGAAATTGAACATACATGGATTGTTTTGCGAGTATCGTAGGTTGAGGCGTGAAACGTTACAGAAATATAAACTCAGGAGAGGCAAGGATAATGTGGATGTCAGAATATCTTTTCCAGTGTAGAAGAATCAAATTCAAAGGTGCATAGGATTAAATGGAACTGGGGAAAGTTTAAAAGAAATGTTCGAAGCAAGTGTTGTTTTACAGAAAGAGTGAAATATATGAAGGAGTTAGTAGAAGCGGAAATGTGAGCAAAGTTTGGAAGTGGCATTTAGACAGAGATGTGAACAGGTAGGGATAGAGGGATATGGACCGTGTGCATGCAAATGGGATTACTTTAGAAGAGCATCACAGCCATGGTTGGCCGAAGGGCCTGTTGCTATGCTGTATCGTTCTATTTTCTAACTTCCCAGCATCCACCCTGGCAAAGCCGCTCAGAATGTTGGATGTTTAATTGAATTTCTTTCTCATTTTCCGAAATTCCAATGAAGTCAAGCTCAATCAATCCATCTCTTCTTTTTGTAAAATCCGCACATTCCCAGAATCAGCCGAATCAAACTTTTCTGGCCTCCCGTCCAATACAGGAATATCTTTCCTTATGGCACTCATGCTGTTCATAATATTCTACGTGTGGTCTGAATTGTACTTTGTATAGTTTTAGCAAGACCTTCCTATTTCTAGACTCCATTCCCTTTGTAATAAATGTCAGCATTTGATTTGCATTCTTTATTGCCTGCTGACCCTATAAGCTACTCTTTTCAGGTTGATCCACAAGGATTCCCATAACTCTTTGTGAAGTCAGTCAGAACCGAAACGGTTTAGCCTGTTTAATGCAGTTTTGAGCAATGAAATTCTGTTAGGCGGTTAAAACTGTTGTGCTGCTTGTGCCCTTGGCAAGTCGTATGCAAAAGACTGACTCGACTTCATGATGTGAGCTCAAAGGCTTTCTCAGTAATGCATTTGTTACCCATAACTGTCAGCGCTACCCAACACTGTTTTCCTATTCTGCCTTAGATGCTACAGAATTGTGTCCCGTTGCGTATTTATGTCCCACTTCTTTTTCGCCCTGTAACCATTTCTCTCTGGTGTCTAAATTCCATTTATGTCTATGTCGCAAATCCAGTTACCTTACTGAGATACTTTGTCCATTCCAAAAAAAAAAAATAATTTAACCTTTCCCACAATTTCCTGTCACA
>NW_025145624.1:0-1300 GCF_004010195.1 Chiloscyllium plagiosum | reverse complement strand
TGCGATTGGTGCATTTTTCATATCAAATGCCATTACTTTAAACTGGTATAGTCCATTCAGTGTTACGACAGTCGAAATTATCTTCAGTCTTTCATCTGAAGGTACCTGCCAGTATCCTCTGAATATGTCCAACTTAGAAATACAAGATGCTTGCCCGACTTTCTCAGTGTAATCATCCAAATGTGGAATAGGATATGAATCCGATGTTGCAACTGCATTGATTTTGTGATACTCCATACATAATCAAGCTTGTCGCTGCAACTCACTTCCAGGTATATTATCTTTGAGTATGCATTCAATCTCCTTTTGAATCTGACATGTATCGTACGTCCAGGAAATTAAACTACATTTCAGGTTAATAATAATGTTTTTGTATTTTTTATTGATTTTTCCTTACGCATAAATGACCTCTGACTGACAATTCACATGCAACCTGCAACACATCCTTTCTGTAACCACTGATAAAACAAATAAAGAGTCAGTGAGAGATGTACAGCACAGAAATAGACCCTTCGGTCCAACTCGTCCATGTCAACCAGATACCCTCATCTAATTTATTCCCATTTGCCAGCACTTGGTCCATTTCCCTCCAAACCTTTCCTATTCATATACTCAGCCAGATGCCTTTTAAATGTTGTAATTGTACCAGCCTCCACCACTTCCTCTGGTAGCTCATTCCAAATATGCACTACCCCTCTGCATGAAAAAGTTGCCCCTTAGGTCCCTTTTATATTTCCCCCCTCTCACCCTAAACCTATGCCCTCTAGTTCTGGACTCCCCCTCCCCAGGGAAAAGACTTTGTCTATTTATCCTATCCATGCACCTCAGGAAGGCGATCAGACTTGCACACAATATTCAAAAGTGGCCTAACCAATGTCCTGGACAGGTACAACATGACCTCCCAATTCCTAGACTCAATGCACTGACCAATAAAGGAAAGCATATCAAATGCCTTCTGCATTATTCTATCTACCTACGGCTCTACTTTCAAGGAATTATGATCCTGCACTACAAGATCTTTGTTCAGCAACACTCACTGGGAACTTTCCATTAAGTCTATAAGTGCTGCCCTGATATGCTTTTCCAAAATGCAGTACCCTGCATTTATCTAAATTAAACTCCAACTGTCCTCCTCAGCCCACTGACTGCATGACACTAATCTTTTGCTATAAATTCTATGTCTTATGATCCTGCTCTACAGCTACCTGATGAAAGAGTAGCATTCAGAAAGCTAGCGCTTCCAAATAAACCTGTTGGACTATAACTCGTGTTGTAATTTGTAACTTTAAAGGGATATGGC
>NW_025145623.1:0-1300 GCF_004010195.1 Chiloscyllium plagiosum | reverse complement strand
TTCATCGAAGAAATGTGGGTGTCACTGGCTTAGGCAACACTTAGCATCCTTCCCTAATTGCCCAACGAGATTGCCCTGAGTCTGGAGTCATATGTAGGCCAGAACAGGTAAGGATGGCAGATTACCATCCCAAAAGGATTTTAATGACTTCTTTTTCTGACAATGAGACTCTTAAATACAGATTTTTATTGAAATAAAATTCCACCATCTGCCATGGCGAATGCCAACTCCAGCGTCCCAGAAAAAATACCTGAGTCTTTCAATTAACAGTATAGTGAAAAAGCCATTAGGCCTTTGTCTCACCTAATCTTTAACATTGGCCTCAATCATAGAGATTTTAGTGTGGCGCTGTGACACAGTGATTAGCATTTCTGCCTCACAGCACCAGAGACCCAGTTACATTTTCACTCTTCGGTGACTGTCCATGCAGAGTTTGCACATTTTCCCTTACCTGCCATGCTGAAAAATAAACACATCCATTAAGTTAGGGAGGATCTGTGGGATGCACTTCGGACGATCGTTTCAGACTCAATGGCCCACGTGAACATTTTCTGCTCTGGACAATACTGGTGATCTCCGTAGTGATAGCTGGTTAAACTATGGGGTTTTCTAGTTCCAGTGTGTGCTCCAAATCTGGGAGGAGGATCTCTATTCACAAGGTGAAAGCCGAGGAGAGAAACTTAGTGTATTAGCCTGGGCAGGAAATTTTGCTTAATCTCAGGTAAAATGTCTGATTCTTAAACGGAAAGTTACAATGCCGTATGGATTCAGGGTTTATTTGTTTGGAAACTATTTTGTACAATCTTGGACAGCTGCCAAATATTCGCATTCTTATGATTGTGATGGGCACACACTCATTGTGCAGGTAGTCAGGATGTTTAAACGTGTACACAATGGAGGCACTCAATACACGATCATTTGTCCATCCATTCTGAGACAATGTGGACTGATTCAATGTCCTCTGCTAAAGTTCATAAAGCATGATTATATAATTCTGGAAGCATTATTGAGACACCAAAACCGAATACAGCAATTTTGTAATCAATGTCCATGCTCGGTCTCTCCCATTCGTTGTTGTACTGAGATCAGTTGTCACTGTGTGGATGTTATGGTCTTATGGGAAACTCCAGCCAGTCTGAGTCACTTATAAAGCAAGTGAATTCATCCAACGCTGAGCCTATAACAACATTGAGTACATCACTGTGTATCTGTGAGAACTCATGTTCTTCCCATCATCTTTTTTTAAAAAACTGCAAGTGATTCATTGAGAGAGCATGTTTCAGATACTTTCAACTTCGTA
>NW_025145622.1:0-1300 GCF_004010195.1 Chiloscyllium plagiosum | reverse complement strand
CATCATGCCACCCAATGATGGCTAACAGGATTATCGTAGTTACATGTTGCCATCTGCCGTCAATTCCCTGGAATGCTCTCCCTCAGTCTCAATAAGACTGGGAAGCCTTTCCATAGCAGCAGAGGATAATTTAAAATAAACAATAAGGTGTAGAATATGGAACATATAAGCTATCTCCCCATAGGAAAGGAGACTGCAAGAGTTTAGGTAAGACATATAACAGGAAGAGATGCAAGACTGAACATTGGGCAACTTGAAAACGAGGCCAGTCACAGAGAAACGGAGAAGAAAAGAATTGGAGAATGAAATGATTAGGTGCTTTGCATCAGTCCTCACAATGGTTGGCAACTGGCAGCATTCCAGAACTTCAAGACAGTCAAGGGCGAGAGATGAGTGTAGTGATCGGTGCTGATGAAGTGTGCAGTGGAAGCTGAAATGTTTGAAGCTGGAGAAATCACACAGACTGGAAGGCTAACAACCCAAAGTTCTGAAGGAAATAGAGGAGAGGATTGTGGAGACAGTGGTGGTGGATTTTCAGAAATAAATGTCCTCAGGAAGCGTCACAGAGAACTGGAAAATCGGAATGTAAAATCTCTGTGCAAGGAAAGAAGGGAGGCAAAAGACAAGAAATCATAAGGCAGTTAGCCTGACATCGGTCATTAATCGGGTTTTCGAGCCCACCATTAACAATGAAGCCGCAGAGTCGAGTCATATAGATGTACAGCACGGAAACAGACCCTTTGGTCCATCTCGTCCATGCCGAACCAAATATCCCAATCTCATATCATCCCATTTGCCAGCACCCAGCCCATATTTCTCTAAACCCCTTTTAAACATATACCCATCCAGATGCATTTTAAATGTTGCAATTGTACCAGCCTCATTAGCCATGATTGATTTATCTCTTCAATAGATATTTATACATTTGAAGAATGTACATGTGTTATAAATGATGTATCTTTTAATTTAAATTTTGGTGTGACAAGACTATTCCATGTGCCAACGAGGTTAGGAATAGGATGGTAGTAGAGTTAAATACATGGGAAAAGAACTTTGAGAGGAGGCAACACTTCCGATATGTGTATCATTGGGATTCCCGAGTTCCTCTCTCAAACAAATCTCTACAATATTAACATAGCAGTTATATACACTCACCCAAGCTCCAAGTTCATCCGTCTTGCTTGTCATACTCCTCACATTATAATCAGCGCACTTTAGACTGTCAAGCCTATTGTGTTCAGTAACCTCTGTCTGTTTGTTATTGGTTTTAGCTATACTGGGATTAGTCGCCAACCCCGCC